>NC_133028.1:23577500-23632500 GCF_048771995.1 Taeniopygia guttata | reverse complement strand
AATATATATATATATTTCACAACTCTTTTTTCTCAGCAATGCTGCTAACATAACTGTGCCCAGGGCTGTGCCCCGAAAGGGGGGAAGCGAGAGGAGCAGGGGGCTCGGCCGGGCCTCGGGCAGCCGGACAGCGCTGCATTGCTGCCCTCTGTCCTCCGGCGCAACTGCGGCCATCGGGAGCTTTTACACGTCGCTCCCCACTTTGAAGGATACCCCAGCTTTGACACCAAAGGCAGTCAAGCGAGCTACTCGCCTTGTGCAGCGAGTTCGCATCTGACGATCTTTGTTTTAAACCCCTGCTGATGTTCTTGCTCCCAATACTCCCACATCGGACAAAAATATCTGCATTTTCACCCAAATGCGAGCAATTACTAAGGAAACGGGCCTCTCGCTCCTTGCATTTTCCTTCTGGTCCATTTGAAAACGGATCCATCAGCGGGTACCAGGCGTTTAAGGGAGAATTTCTTAAAGGGCATGTGGGACGGCAACAAAAGGCTGCCATTCACAGGAGAAGTCAAAGGCACTAAATGGGGACATCAAAAGGAATTCGGATCCAATCGAAAAATAAAAGAATCTGATTTCTTTTCTTATCTGAAACACGCAGATGAAAAGCCCCTAAAGCAAACAGCCAAAGAAAGCGATGTTTTTAAAAACAGCAAGAAAGGGGGAGAAAGGGGGGAAAAAATAAAGAAACAATCTCATGAATGCGTTTCTTCGGACTTTAAATGAGATGAATGACAACATAATATCAACAGCTTCTACACGACAAACCTCATTAGACTAATGTCTTTCACTGCCTCAGTTTTACGCCTCAAACTATTCCGGGACACAGCAATGACTATTGCTAGCAGCAGAATAATCCGGAACGACCCTTTCTCTAGGTGAAGAGCCGGAGGGAGCGGCAGGCAGCGCTCCAGGGCTGCGGGTGGAGGCTGCGCCGCGGGGCTCCGAGCGGCGGGCAGGGGCACGGGTGTGGTGTGTGTGTGCCGCCTGTCACCCACGGCATCTCCCGCTGCTCTCCTTACTTTTAAACAACTAGTTGTGGTTATTGTTTTTAATTGTGTGGAGTAGAGGAGTGGACATCGTTGCTAGAAGATGCACCTGCTCGAAATGTAAACGCGCGACGGAAAAGGGAGATTTAACTGTGATCGAAGAAAATCCTAATGGAAAGAGAAAGATCGGTTGCTGGAAGAGGATTCTGGGTCTCGTCTTAGTTGTTTTCCCTCGGTTTGCCCGGGGAAAACGGGCGGCTTTCCCCGCTCCTGGCCTCATGTCTCCCGCTACTAAAAGCCGTGCTGGAAATTTGTTGGGGTTCTTTCGGGTCGCCCTGCTCTGGCTATCCTGAGCAGAACCAGCCCCGCCTCCAGCGGCTAGCAGGGAGAGACCGGGCTCAGGGGCCGGGGAGTCCCGGACCAGGGGACGGGGCTCTTCAGGGGAGGGTTCCTGGGGCAGCCGAGGGGGAAAAGGCCGAGCAGTGGCCGAGGAAAACTTTCCGCGGAGGGAGAACCCCTCCCCCGCGCTCCTTGCCCGGAGAAAGCCCTTCCTGACAGGGGAGGGAAGGGGCAGGCTACAGGGCAGGGGCTTCCCTTTGGTCTCAGTGTGTGTTCTGTAAAGTTGTGACAGATTATTAGTAAAGGGAGGGGTTACACAGTTTGATGAAGATATAACACACTCTGGACTATCCATCCTCCGGGCCCATTCATCAGCAGCAGAGGCACGGAGATGGGGGGAGAGAAGCTCTGTTCCTCTCCCCCACGGCAATTCATCACTGCGGCTGAATCGGGGAGCCTTGTCCTTCAGCGACCCGCTCCCTGGCCGCCCCCCGGGATACCCGCTCGGTCAGCTCCGTCCCAGAGCTGTCCCTCTGAGGGGCCAGGGCTGCTCCGGCTCTCTCCGCGGCCGGGGCGGGACTGCCGTCACGGTGGCCGCAGGACTGGCGCCTCTGGGTCGCGGGGCGCGGACACGCACGGGGGTCCCGGCTCCCTCTCACCCCGCCGAGGGGGAGATCGCCCTGCTGCGGCATAGAGGGAAGCTGAAAGCTGCCTACAGGAGCCGCGAGAGACGGAAAGGGACAGACGAATAAACATATAGATAGATAGATAGATAGATACAAACGGGGCGAGGATGCTCCTATGGCAGTCTTTTGTCTGGGAGTGAGTGATCCTCATTGTCTGTCGACGTGAAGAAGGAAGGAAATTAATTGCAACCAATTAATAATTAATCCCGTTTAAACAGCTTTATTATCACCCACGAACGACAGGGAATTGGTCTGATAACCCCCCGAAGACCGAATGTCAAGTTTAACCAAATAGTTATTGCTTTATCAAACAGAGTCTGCAAATAAATTAATCAAAAGCAAATATGTTCTTTGTGCGGCTCGTTTGCCGGTAATGGATGGATATGAAGATTTGCCGATATTATTGTCTGTCATTCAATCTAACAAAGTGAACATTTATTGCATATATATTAAAAATTATCCCTTAATCGAGTGGAGCTGGGGTTGCAGTTATTGGAGTCTTCCCAGAGGTGAAGTCCCCTTGGATAGGAGAAGGGAGGGCTGCTCTTCGCCTCCCGTGCGATTCCCTTCGGAACAAGTTTCAAAATTGCTTTAATCCACCGCTAAATTGAGCTGTTTTACTAACTATCCACGATATCATAAACAGTTTGAGGAGCTAATGGACGAGATGTTATAAAAATAGTGGACGCAAAGCACAGAAGAGGCGATATATTCACCCTGGAGTGGTGGCCGGAGACCCAGCCACGGCAGACAAGCCCTCTTTGTCTCCCCCTTGCTTACATCATTTTCTAATTAGGCATAAAATTGTCTTCATACACTGGTATCGCTGGCTTCATAAACATAACCATTATGGTTCATAAAGACCCCATTGTGGGGAGCCCCTCTCAAAATAGAAAAGGATCTGGAGAGGCCCAAAGAAAAAAACATCCCCATTGTTTTCTCTTTTGAGAAGACGGATGGGCAATGTCACGCAGAAGATTACTTTAGACTATTAAATTGTCAGAAAGGAAGAATTTCCCTATTAATAAAGGGAGTATAGGGTAGTGATGCAGCTGGATGCTGGATGGCCGGCGAGGCGCGGTAGCCGGTGCGGGATGCGCAGGGATGGCGGGACGCCGCACGGGAAGGGCACGGCACGGTCCGTGGGAGCCGTGGCATTCCTCCCGTGGCATTTCCGGGAGCGGGCCCGGCCGTGGCTTGGTGCCACGCACCCGCGGACCAGCGGGCAGCCCCGGCCTCGGCGCCGGGATAACTGGATGGAGATGGATGGAGCCGCCTATCGCCCCCGACGCGGTGTCAGCCCCCGGACAATTACTGTCTCCAGAGGGATGGACAGACTGACTGACACTGACCTCTGCCCACGAGCCCACTGGCGGCCCCGAGGAGCTTATGTGCAATTTGCTGGATTTCGTTTACAATAACCCGACTTGACATAAATAACTCTCCATGCTGTGTCTACGCCCGCCTGACCTCCTGAACTAGCGCGGAAACACTGCCGTATTGATCAGGGGCGCGGGGGTTTTTTGCCTTTTTTTTTTTTTTCCTTTTCTGTTTGGTCCGTGAAAACCCGCTCACGCCGTCCCGCGGTCCGTGCGCTCCCCCGAGCCGGCCGGGCCCGGTCCCCGCGCGGGGGCGGCAGCGGGGCCCGGCCGCTTCTCCGCGCAGTGCTGAACCGAGCCGTGGTGCTGTTCCCTCGGACCCTGCTTTAACTTGAGGGTGCTTTCCTAACAAAACACGCAGGAGTTAAATTCCATGTCGCAGCAGCTATTGGCGAGCCGTGACTCCCGGTGAGGGTAGACAGGGAAGCCCCGGCAGGGAGGGCATGGGCTGCCCGAAAACCTCCGGTCCTTTCCTCTCTCCATCCTTCCCCGCATCTCTCAGGGCCAGACTTTTGTTTCGGCCCCTGTTGGAAGCTCTGCAGGGCGTGCGGAGATGGACGGAGGAAAAAGAAATGAAAAGGAACGAAAGTAAAGGCAGAGAGAGGGATTCTGCGGCAGAAGCCTTACAGAGTGAGACTGGTGTTATCCATTTAGTGTGACATATGGAAATCTCCCGGTGGGGCCACAATTAAAGGCCCTGCGTCCTTTATTCCCCGCTAACTTTTGTGTTAAATGTTAACAACCTGGCGCTATCCATTCTGGCTCTATTACCAAGTGAATGTTGACTCCAAGGCTGCCTTCCTTTCTGCCTATTCTGGGGCTGCCTCCCATGCAGATTTATGTATTTTTGATATTAAATTCTTTCTAACATTACGCCTGCTCTCTTGTTGACTTTCATTGACCCTTGCCCTTGTCCCCATACTTTTCCATATTTAATACATGAACATTTCTGCCAGTGCCCTCCCCTCTTTGTTTCCTCCCGGTTGACTGCTGTCCCCAGTGGCATGTGCTGTTTGCTCTGTTGTTGAACTTGGTAGGGTCACATAGTCTTGTGCTGTGATATCTTCTGCATTTCCAACCCTGCCATTCTAGGGAGGTGCCTTGTGGAACAAGCCTTTTTTCCCCTAGCTACCGGCTTCCTAATGACTTAAGCAAACACCTTCGCTAATAATCCCTCAGGCTCCCTACTCCCCTCGGGGTTTTGTTTAGCTGAACTCCTAGTGCTCTGCCTGTCCCACTGGTAGCTTGGCCTCTCTGACCTGAGACATCGCAGCTCTTCTCCTTGGAGCGGGCTGCCTTGTCCAGCTCCGGCTGGGCCAAAGGCCAGGATCATGGGAGCATTGGATGCCACCAGCTGCTTGAGGTGACACCGAATTACAAAGAAGAACCGCCAAAGGAAACTTCGGCTCACACAGGCAAATGAATGTGTTCATTTATCTCCTCTGACTCCGCGGTTCGCGGCGTGCCTCGGCCCTACGGCTTGGCTGGGGGAGCGGCTAAACGTCCTTCCCAAGAAAGATTGTCTTACTTCTCCTAGGCCGGTCTGTTCAGTATCATTATGTGACCGGTTTTCAGAATTGAAGTTGCCTGGTGTTTTGATTCTTCCCTGCCTGTGCATTTGTGCCCTGGAGGTCCCTTCAAAATGGATGCTAATTGTTGGGGCTGCACACTGCTGCCTGCTAAAATGCCCCAGAGCTCCCAGGCCCTGCTCCTCAATGGCTTAATTGACAAGGACTTGTCTGTATTTAGGAGCAGCTGGTCCAAAGCATTGGCACATCAGTGCAATCTTAACACAGCATCCCTAGCCTGGAGGAGTATGAGGGTAAACGTGGTTAAAATGAAGGAAGATTTATAGTCGGCCCCCTTGGGTAATGCGACAGAAGACAGCTACCAAGATTTTCCCTAGTAGGGGTTTCATTCATCAGCTTCCCAGTCTTGGTAACGTGTCTAGGAGCCACGTTCCAGCTATTATTAATAATAGGAGGTGGCCATTTAGCACAATTAGGCAGGTGACAGTATTCCACAATAATGCGTAGCCCCAAACGAGACGGGGAGCCGCTAACAAACAGATCCGCGGCCGAGCAGCGCCGGGGCTCTGCCCCACAGCCATGTCCCGAGTGGATCTGGGCTGGTCCAGGGGGCAGCGAGGGCTCACCTACCTGCGAGGGGCACAGCTCGCAGCTCCATGTGTTGCCAGTTAAATCCTGTCAGGCAGCAGTTTACCCACCTTCTACGAGGAAGGCTGGGAAAGAGCATCTCATGCAGAACTGCTCCCTCTAAACCCTGAGTCAAACCCTCTGAAGTCACACACCGGGTTTAAAAATCATCTTCGGGCACGTCTCCGAATTTAAAATTAAAGCTCTCTTTAATTTCGGATGCACAGATGAAATATAATTTTTTTTCCTCCTCTCTCTTTAAACGTTCCTCGTGAGCTTCCTGTTTATAGGATTTAAACTTACATGATTTCTAACTGGGAACGGCTGGGTTTATTTTCTGCACAGGGTTATTCAGCGTTTTACAAAGAAGGTTTATGGAGTGGCTTAAAAATAAGGGGTTTTTTGTTGTTGTTGTTTTGCAATGTGTGGGAAATACTTTTATGTTCACACAGCTCACCCCGTGAATAGGGATAATAGGTTCGGGATCCTCATTGAAATTTGAAGTTTTTAAACAGAAATTCCCTAACTTTTGCTCGTTTTCTCAACTTTTTTCGTAGGAACAATGCCAACATTGAAGCCCTCGGTTGGAGTCTGCACAGTTGGAGATCTTTGGTGCCGTTTTAGACATCTTTGGATTTCATCAATCAAACTGACTGCAATTTTCCATAAAAACCCTGAATTTGGGTCAGAAAGTGGGCAAAGCAGATAAAGATCGTTCGAGCTGTCTTATAAGATGATAAATAGATATCCTTTCAGTCCAACAATGCAAGAAGTGCAGTTTTGTAATTCACTTCCATTGGTTTTGAATGCAGTGAGTCGAAACAATTTATACATGTTTTCCCATGGTTAGAAGATGTCTTTACATACTTGTCAATAGTAGCTTGACCTTTTTCCCCACTGAGCTACGAAGAGGTGCTTTTGCCCCCTCCTTTTTCCAGAATACAGAACAGAGTAGTTTGAGGTTGGCTTTTTTTTCCCCTCCCACTTCCTCCCTCTATTTCTTTTAGAGACTAAATCAATACGATATTTCATCTTATCCTGAGGTTTAAGCAGATGGTAGATGGTTCACTGCAGTTCACCATGCTGCAGGGGAAGTATTTCGCTCTGTGCTGCCGTGAGCGAGTGACCCAAGTGAGGTTTTAGCCAGACCTGTTGGATGTCCTCAGTCCCAAAAGTCTCGGGCGGAGACCTCGCGGTGTTCTGCCAAACTGCCGCAGCAGGTAGAGCTTTGGGGAGGGTTTCTGCCTCCTGGCTTTCTGTCCGCTCTCGAACTGTCCCGAGAGGAATGTCTTGTGGGGTGAAGTCCAGCCCATTAGCTGATACACTCATCCGACGGGGTTGGAACGGGCACCTCATGTCGTGTGGGAGGCCCGCGAAGGTGTGGAAATACCTCTCACATCAGCAGCACAGGGCATCGCTCTGGACGTGTTTCAGAGAGTGAGGTGGGAGCATTGATCTGGGTCTGCAGCATAGGGAAACTGAGGCACGAAGCCGCTTTGCCACGGCTGGGAGCAGGGGTGGTTCGGCACTTGCCGATCCCTACTGATTGCTACGAGACAAACTGGAGGACTCTTCTGGAAAGAGGGCAGGGGAGAAGGATTTATATTTCGAAGACTTGAACTCCTCCACTGAATTAGGGAGACTTGCCCCGGAGGGGAAGCCCACCAGGCCCCTAGGCTCTGCCGGGGCCCAGCCTGCCCTGTCCGCGGGACAGCCTGCCGCTAGCTGGCCTCCCTCCCGGGCAGAGGAAAGCGATGGAAGGACTAGGACCGGAGATAAGGCTTCTACTTTTCCTCCCCTTGCCTTGAACACGACAGCCCTGCTAAGTGCTGAACGCTACCCGCTAATGGATAATGACCTGCGGTGCGCAGCTGCCTCCTGCTCTTCAGATAAAGGCTGCTTTTACTATTAATTGCATTTGTAACATGAGCACAGTAGGTTCGCCACCAAAACGATCCAGAAACGGCAGCATTCACGTTGCGACGGGCACAGCCGCCATCACGGAGCATCCGGACCCTTCTGCAGAGCGCAGACGGAGTCCGCGGCCTCTTGCTGTCCCCTGGGGGGAAAGCAGTCGTGAGGGAGGAGGTGGTCCAGTTGCCCAAGCGCATTTCCGCCTCTGCGAAGGAGCACGTGGAAAGGAAGCAGGAAAGGGTTAAAGCAGCTCGTGGCCGCTGGTGTCTTCCCACGGTCCGTGGGTGAGAAACACAGCCACTCACGCCATGCAGATTTTGGGGCTGCAGGAATTCCCCTCCCTGAGACGTATCTCGGGTGAAATTCCACCTGAACGAGATAAAACAAATCTGTTGTTGTTGTTGTTTTGTTGGTTTTTTCCCTTTACTCAGGCAAAGACATATTTATTTCTCTGCCCTCCTTCCAGCTCTTCTTCAGGGCCGGCGGAGAGGGCTGGAGCCCCATCTGCCGCGGGAGCGCCGGGGCCGGGCCGGGCCGTGTGCGAGGCCGGGGTGGCCGGGAGCTGTGCGGGCACGGCCGCGGGCCCCGGGCAGCCTCCCGCACGTGCAAAGTGGCTGCGAAGTTTTTGGGACACATGAAGGAGAAAGACCACGTCTACGGACTTGGCCTGCTTTAAAAATGACTCCATGTGTTTATAACTCCGCAGCAGGGGCTTAGCAAGTGACACGCGGCAGTAGCTACACAAGATTTTGGGGGCAAGCTGCTCGCATTCAAGTTGCAGTTGTAAGTAGCGAGATAAAACAAGTAATTTGCTCCTTAGGAAGCCTTTCACTCCCAACAAAACGTCAAAAGCCACGCTACAAACAGATAATCGGATTTGCTGTATCCCTAAGCGAAGTTCCGCGGGCCCGAGGTGCCGCTGTCCGGCCCCGCTCCCCGCCGCGGGCGTGCAGAGGCTGGGCCGGGGCCTGAGGCGTCCCCGGCGCAGCGGGCCTCCCTCTCCGCGGACTCTGCTTTCTCGTGGCTTTGGTGTGATGGTTTGGTTTGGTTATTTTTTCCTGATTTTGTATTTTTTTCTTCGTTCTTTAAGTATTTCCCCTTCTTCAGTCTATCGGAAAAATATTTAGCTCTTGAAGCTAAAACGGGCCCTAGAAATATCTGCTTTGGCTCTCTCCTCTGTCAGTGACTGTCTCTTCAGCTGCTGCCACTGGGTGCCTCGCGAGCCGGAAGGGAAGGGGTTGCCAGAACTTCTCCGAGGGGACACCTCGGATTTTTTCACACGACGAGCGCGGCTCACGCACCTGCTGAGCGGGGCGGGGGCGGGCGGGCATTGGTGGAGCTGGCTCGTTTGGCTCCGAAGGGAAATCAATAATCTTTCGAATCTCATTCCCAGACACTGACTCCAGCCGGTTAACGATTCAGCCGGGGACCCTCTTAGCAGTAGATGACTTACCCAGGATTATAAACATACAGCTGCATATTTTTCTGTCGACCTGGTTTGTAGCGGTGGAAATAAATCCCCTGTTTCTCTGCTGTTCAGCTGCCCTCCCTCCTGCCTATTTGAGGGGGAGAATCTCTCTTTCCTTGCCTTTTTTTTTCCCTGGTGGGGAAAAAGGGGCTGCGCAGACACTCAGCTGGGGCAGGTCGCTGGACGACCGACGGGGGCCCGGGATGAAACAGAGCTTTGTCGCGGTGCCGCTGTGCTGGTCGGCGGGACGGATGGTGCGCACCCCTGCAGAGCCGGAGCGGCCCCGGGGCGCACCGCGTCTCACCGCGCTGCTCGGCGCGGGGCCGGGCGGGGCAGCGCGGCGGAGCCGGGGACTGGGGGGTGCAGGCAGGAGCCCTCGGCCAGGGCAGGCGGTGCCACTCACGCCGGCGGGGGGCTCGCAGCTCGCTGCAGCCCCGCTCCCCAGTCTCTCAAAGCCCCTTTCAGCCGCTCCGCGGGCTCCTCACCGGAGGAGGTTGAAGCTACATAAAAGCGCATTATGAAAATTATAATATCGGGCCCAGAGCATGTCCGTGGAGGCAGCTCGGCAGCTTTCAGGCATTGAGCCTCTGTTCAGCTGGACTGAGCTGTAAAATATCCATTTGAATTCGGTGCCTGAATGGAGCAGCAGCAAAAACAACAAGGACTGGGGCAACAGAGCTCCCTTTATCCCCCCCTGTAACGTCCCCCTTCTTGGCCATTCCTTTCCTGTTGCACCTTTCTTGCTTATGGGTAAATTCAACGCTTTTTTCCCCCCTCGTCTTTCTTTTCCCTGAGCGGGAAGGGGGGAAGGAGTGGTGGGGGGACTTGTGCGGGAAAGACGCCGTGCCTTTCCCTGCCTCCCTCCCCGCAGTATGCTCCCGGAGCCGGTGGCTCGTCTGGTTGCAGCGCCGGAGGGGGAAGAGGGGGGAGAAGTACCAGGCACGCCCTGCCAGGCAGAGTCGAGCTCCCCGCGGCACTCAGCTTCACACGGTGTAAAGAAGCCTCTTTCTCCACCCCAGAGAGAGGCCCACTCTATCTGCCTTGGCTTAACACAGCCTCACATCCTGCGACCGTGCCACAGTTGAGCCTGGCTCCATAAACCCCAAGGAGCGGGGATGAGGAGCCACGGGGGGGGGGAAGGGGGACGGTTTTGGCAGTTATGATCTATGGAGGCAGATGAGCCGACCTGCTATTCAAAATACTGCCCATTGTGTCGGTAATGGTCCGTTTATGACTGGAATAACCCCTTTAATATTAATAGAGCCTTTTAAGGCGGCGGTTTCCTGGGTGCTGGGCAGGAGGGCGAGCAGCGCAGGTGTTGGGGCAACCTGTGCAGGCGGTGGCCCGGCCGCGGCTCCCGGCGCAGGCAGCGAGCAGGTGCTGGCGGGACGCGCACCCTCTGCGCCCGGGCGAACAAAGGCTCGGCTCGCCCGGGGTCTGCGAGCATGAAGAATTGTTTAATTTCAGGGGAAAGTGAAAAGCTCTGCTTCTGCCGGGACGTGACATTTCCTGTGGTGAAGCCTGCATTGGCTGCTAATAGAGATCTAATTGATGGGTGAAGTCCCATTTCCGCGCTTTCTCCTTTATTGCTCCATCCAGTCTGTTGCAAAATATAACCTTAATCTGATTTAGCAATTCCTCCAGGATTCGGTGTAAGCTTACAGCACAGGAAAAATCGTTATTAAAAAAGTTAAAATACAGACTTGAATTCGGTGCGTTGGCTTTTTTATATATTATTATTATTATTATTATTATTATTATTATTATTATTATTATTATTATTATTATTATTATTATTATTATTATTTTGTTCGGTTAGTTTTTTCTTTTTTCTCTTCCTTTTTTTTTTTTTTTTTAGACCCAATCCCACCCAGACTCTTGGCAATATGACACGACCCTTTTCGGTAATCACTCCGGGTTTTATGACTATTAATATCAGAAGGCATCGGCGATAATGCAGATGTCCCTCTTTGTTTTAAATGCAGATGTCAGCATTTCGCAGCCGGTTTCCGAGCGCGGCACCAGGCGCGGACTGAAGCTCAGCCCCGACGAAACGGCGCATCCCGGCCGGCGGCGCATCACCACCCGGGGAGCGGGAACAAGAGGGGCAAGGCATCGACAAGTTTGGCTATTGACGTCGTCAGAATAAAAATATAGGGATAAATAACAATCAGCACCGTTTTGCTGGAGCTCATTTCTCTTTCTCTCCCAGGGGACAAAATAATTCGTTTAATTTGAAAAGGCTGGCACGGGACCCAGCGGCAGCCGGCCCATTCTCTCCCTGCCTGCAGGGATGTGCACGGGGCTGTTCTCCTCCCGTGGCTGCAGACGAGCGGAGGGGCCGGGGCAGAGCCATCGCCCCGGCCTTTCCACCTGCGGGCATGTAATGGCCCCCGGGGGCTGCTGGGTGCCCCCCGGGCCATCAGCCCGAGTGGAGTGTGAAGGGGCTCTACAAGCCTCCGTCAGGAGGGGACGCCCGGCCCGGCTCACATGCAAAAGCAATGGACAGGGCAGAGATACTCCTTTTAATTGATTCTTTGCCTTTTTGCCTTTTGCTTCGAGGTTTTTTGTTTTGTTTTGTTTTTTTGTTTTTTTGGTTTTTTTTTTTTTTTTTTGGTGTTTTTCTTTTTCCGTCCACGCTATCTGAGATAGAGAGGAGTGTACAGGCATTCTGGACCTTTACAAACTCTCTTCAGTCCCCCTCGATAGGTTTAATGAGGCGGAACACGATGAAGGGGATTTGAACCGGTCTAAATGATTGATGAAGCCTGGGGCAAGGCTGAGCTTTTTCCGGATAAAGCCCCATACATCCCGTTATAATGGCTGGATAGTGGCAGGGCCGGGCTCCTTCAAAAGCCGTGGCCCAAGCGCATTGAGAGGAAACAGGGAGGGAAGGTGCTCTGTTGTTACCTAATCAGCCAGTGCACTGAGCCACCAGCCGCCTGAGGCAGGAGTGCGCTGCCGGGGAGGTGAGGCGGGTGAAAGGGGCATTCCTGACACACTCACACACACACCCCACACGCCAAAGGGGCATTACACACGCACAATGCACGTGAAAGGGGAATTCCACGCACACAGTCCCCCATAAACACACATGGGCAAAAGGGGCATTCCTGGCACACACGCACACACGCGCGTGAAAGGAGCGTTCCTGGAGAATGTACGCACACACGCAGAGAGACACAGACACACACAGAGACACACACACATAGACACAGACACACACACAGAGGCATGCACACACCCTCCCAGCCCCACGGAGCCCTGCTAACCTCAGCTCACACTGCCCGAGCAGCCTGGGACACGGCCTGGTTCGGCCCACAGGTTGAAGGTTATGGGCCCACGTGTCAGGGAATAGGGGTCTGCCCTTTAAAGCAGAGTAATCTCAACGCGTCCCAGACCAGGGCTTTGGTGATTGAGATGGCACCTGTTGCAACAAAATCCCTCTCTGTTGTGATGGCACACATGTTAACATCTGCAGTGTGCCCCTTACACCCCCAACACACACATATGTGAGTAGAAGAAAAGTGAGCAACGGCTGTGGACGCTGCAATAGTAATTAAAAGTAGATTAAAGAAAGGATGCTAAAATGTCTGTTGTCTTCCAAGTCCCAGATGGAAGGGTGGAAGAGGACCTGCAGTTTTGATGTCATGTTCCATGGAGTTTTGAGGTCCCCAAGGCTTCTCAGCTGAGCTGACCCCTTTTTTTTTTTTTTTTTTTTTTTCAGGGAGAAATATAAGCCGAGCCCTGTTCCCAGAGAAGGTGAACATTGTGGTGATCATCCACTGTGGCCCTAGTACGATGGTAATGGTTGTGGTGGAAAGCCATTCTGGCAGACAGGGCAAAAAACTGGGTCCTGTACCCTGACAAGCAAGGAGAGTGTGACGAGTGCCCTGTTATGGTGGGATTCTTAGATTTGTGTATAAACCCTCCTCAGGTTTTTTTTTTTTTTTTTTTTTTTTTTTTTTTTTTTTTTTGATGGCTCCTTTGAGGTAAACTAAAACTAGTGCCATGTAAATACTAGATGGAAAACCTCTGGTTTATTAAGACTGATATGCAAACATATCCTATTGATCATAATTGTCTACATGGAAGAGACTCATTGAGGTTCCACAAAAGTAATCAATTCACAGATTAAACTGTGCAAAACAGTACTTTGAGTATATGTATACAATAACACACATTCTGTAAGCCCAACTATTGTGTAAATTAGTGGTGGAAAAAATCCTTTCTAAAAATGTGTCCTCTTAAGGAGTGATCTTCTAAACCTTGTCTGTGCCTTTCACCTTAACAAGCAAATGTGGTTTGATTGCAACAAGAATATTTTGAAAGTGATGAATAAAAAAAATCCTGTACACTATCTTGTATTTCTCAATAATAGCAAAGTTCTAGAAACAGTATTTTCCCCTTTAATAGTGGTTGAAAATATATAATGAAAAAGATGGTTTGAATTATTTGTACAGAGGCAGAATTCAATACAGCAATGAGAACAGGTTGTAAGGGGAAAAGGATCACTATTCATTTTTTCACTTCATCTCTTACCACTTTGGCTTTGATCATTCACTGCTGGGACCAACACCTCAATCCCGAATCAGATAAAACTCTTACTGTAGTCAGCAAAGGGAAAATCTTGTTCACTTTATGAAGTCCTGCTGATTTCTGAGGAGCTATTTATACCTGCAGAATGAGCACATTTAAGAGAGAGACAAAGTAGGAGCCCTTACAGATGTGAACTGAATCCTCACCAGCTGCATTGGGTTGGGAGTGCTCACACCAGTAGTGAGCAGCAAAGGTAAAGAACAAAGCAAAACAAAACACTTGGATAGAAAACTTCACTAAGTTTTTACCTTTCCTCACTGCTGGGAAGTTAAGGACAAATAAGACAACAACCTTATGAAGAAATCTGTATGAAGGGTGAGTCATGATTATTATTGTCTTGCAAAAGCAATAGTGCTTTGGGAAAAAATAAAAAAGGACAAAAGAAATCAGTGAGTTAAATGAAATTATTAGTACAGTTCAATTTGTCTCTGAAAACCAAACAAAGACATTTGGAACAATGGAAAGAGAAACTGCTGGTTGTTTCTTCCTAGATACAAACTCTATTACATCTGTCAATTTCCTTTTATCTCTAAATTACCTTGATTTTATTATTAACAAGAACATTATAGCATATTCTATCCTACTCTACATCCAATGAATGATCAGGGCATGATAAGAAAGCTGTTACTTGGTGACTTCCTTGAGATCACAATGCATGCCAAGTTTCACAGTTTGGCAAAATTGTCAAGGTGAGAATTATTTATCTACTTTTTTCTGAAGGAAAAAAAGTGACATGAGATAACAAACAGTGCATGGTTTGATTCAGAAATCAGAACTCAGTAGAATGAAATGAAGATCAGAATCCAAGTCTGATGATTGCTACTCTGATTCCCTGCCACCAACCAATCCCTGTCTTCCCTCTCTCTAGTTTAGTGTAATACTAAACTGTCTCTTCCCTCCTGGCAAGGAATACCAACATCTGGCTCCTGTAGAAGGAATACCCAAGTGTCCCACCCTGATCTTTGACACGTCTCCTTTCCTGGTGTCACCACAAAAATTGCTGCACGGGCACTCTAGCACTAGAGAATGGGTCAGTTAGTTTAATAGTAATGGAGTTACTCTCCTATCAGCTTTAACTCCCAATCCTTCATGGAATCCATGGTCTGGGTAAATTCATCACCTCACATGTGGTGTCTTTGCCCTGAGCACTTTTTTTCTCTCACAAAAATGCAAAGTGGAAGAGAAAGAGGTTGTGAAAGCCCAGAAATTTGATGGCAGTGACCAGTCAGGGGGGTTTCTGCCAGTAAAACATCCATGGGACCGCAACAGAGGCACTAGATAATGCAAAGGCCTGGAGACTGACAGATCCCATTACTTTGTGAGGTGTTCAGAAAAGGTTCAAAAGTCTGTCTTTTTCCTGATTCGGTAATTTGATGGCAATTCTTCATAAAACTCCACAGTGATATGATGTCTTTTCCAGCTTATGTCAACAGACACTGCTTTATATGACAGAGTTATCTGTGCATGTGCACAGCCAGAATACTCCTCTGATGAAGTGCAGGGTCAAGGGATAAATTGCATTTAGACTGTACTTGCTGGTTTTACCAGTACTGTAAACAGGTGTTAGTTTAGAAAAGTCAGACAAAAGCTTCTACTTTCCTCCAAACAGAATTTCCTCCATCAGAATTCAACAGACCAGAGGCTTACACAGATAAATCCTGTGAGAGACATGTTTAATAACCAGCATTTCAGGACTTAGGTAAAAATGGCTTCCCTGAGAAAGGCAACCATGTGCCTAGCTTTTCTATATGGAAAGAGAAAAGAGACAATCCTCTTTTCTTAGTAGATGCTTATGTTCATGAGCTTTCTAGAAAGCGACCATCTCTTATGGGCTTGCAGCTAGATTTGTTGTTCTGACGGATGTATTTGAAAGGTCTTCTTTGGGTGGATTCCCTGCTTCACACAGTCTGAGCTCAAAACTGTATTTTTCTTCAGCAGAAAAAAAAATGAACCCTTGCCCATTTTACAAGATTGCAAGGAGCATATTGTCTGCTGCCTTGCTGTCATTTGATTTCAGAGAGTCCTCTGGGTTCCCATGTTAGGGTGCTTGCTTGGGCAAGCACATGTAGTAACATACAGCCCAGAGAGTAGGATTGCAGAACTCTTATTTACTCAAGAACTTAGGCAAAAAATATCTGAGGTCTCCTGAATAATTCTCCTGATAAATGCATGCAACATTTACTTCAAATGCTTAAATTTTGGGGGGGTTTTGCTTTTTAACAGGGAAATATATTTGCTTTCCTGTTTTCAGGTAAAATGGTCATCAGAGACTGAAGAATACAAAATATTTACAGCTATATTCAAAAGTAGACAAAAATTTCTGCTGGCATTTTCCAGGCTGGATACTTTGAGTTAGCTATCGATAGCATACATGTTTTGATTGCACATGTGTGCATCTGAAAAGAAAATGGCTGGCAGTCAGAGATGCTGAACTGTCACCATTAAGTATTTTATTACGGTCTTATTTTCTTTGTGGAGGAACAGCCTTACATTTTATTAGAAGTCCCATTTTGTTTAGGATATTTTCTTTGTGGACAGAATCTCTTTTCTCATCCAATGCTGCCACATACAAGCATTTGAAAGCATCTTAGCCCTTTAGATTGCTCCAAAGCAGCAGCACAGGGAGTGAAAGGAGCAACAAAGATCCATGGTGCTGCATCCCCATTGGGCCTGGCAGAGGCTCCTCCTGTCAGTGGTCAGTGTTTGTGACAGAAGAACAAAGTGCTGAAGCTGCCTGCAGCTTCATTCAGCCCCGCGGTTGCCCAGGCAGGCGGGCCGGCAGGCCAGCAGCCAGAAGCCAGCAGGCAAAATTTAACAGCCACGCTTCCAAACACTGGTAACAGCCATCAATGGATCCATAACTCTCAGCTCTCCAGATATGGGGTCATCTTTCAATACTACCCCACTGTCATATACAACATTTGTCTTGTCCTGCATTCAACTAATTGTGTCAGTCTACGGGGCGACTCTATAATACACATATACAATAGCACAATGAAAGCAATAATCTCCTACCCAGTCTCTTTATTTATTTAAGTGCTATTACAAAGTTTCCTGCAGCAAAGAGAAGCTGGGAGGCTACAGCCTGTTCCACGCATGCAACTGCCATCCAGATGAAAGAATGTGCTGACTTAAATAAGTTATATGTTTCTGTGACTTTTTTCTTTCTTCAACCTGACAGCACTACCAAGTGGTATGGAGGGAGTTGGGGGAAGTAACTTCATGAATATTTAAAAATTTGTAGCACAAAAAGAAACAGAAATCCTAATAAGCAAAATTTGTGATTCCTAGGTAATTATTTTTCTTTCTGACATTTTTAAAGGGAATATTCACGATTTATATTTATTATAAGTAAAGTGCAACTACAAGACATATAAAATAGCTCAAAGCTTTCTCAGTTTAATGGGCTCTAGTTTTTGAAATCCTAATATCATTATGTATCTTTAACATAAATAACTTTCATTGTAGCAAAATTACTCCTTCTTAGCTCAAAATTCTGTTCAGACAATTACAATAAAGTACTAGATATTGCTGTTCTCAGCATCATTGCATTAATTGCACAAATGACCACATTTGGCTAATGTTCGTGAACCCCACGATCAATCAGGATTCATCCTTGCTCTGCTATCATCCCAACACACTGCCAGTTCCTCTCTACAAAGACTCACACCTCTTAGGATCAGCCATAAATAGATGTTTTAAGGGTGTCCAAGGTTGGGGTAGTTTTCTGGAATCAAGGTAGCCTCCCAATCTCTACAAGTACCTGCAAGTCACTAACAGCTATCTACTCACAGTAATGTCCTTGCAGATAGCACAATGCCTTATTATCAGGTGTTTATGACAGCATCTGGTGGATCTGCTAGCAGGGATGGAGACCTTTCTGCTCAGGTGCTGTCCCAAGACAGATAGAGGTAACTCACCTGAGATCTGTCTGTCCTGAGTACTCTCCATCCAACAAGCAGTCTAGCCATATCCAACTTCCATTGAGAGACTGAATACAGATGAAAAGCCAGATGAGGAGAAACCTCCTCATATAAACAGATGATTTGATGAAGTAACAAGGGAAACATATGTATCAGAAAGCTGGATATATCACAAAATATATCAAATATTCTGTGACGGAAAGTTTTTTGATCAGCACACATTTGACTAATGTTTGAAAGATATTTTTAAGGAGTTCTTAAAATAATCCAGTTACTAGAAAAAATCCTTTCTGTCTGAGAAACAGGAACATTCCTCTAATTATCTTCTGGAGAAGTAATGAAAAAGGAATGGGTCAAAATGACAAAAGCACATCTTCAATAATGCACCACCACAATGATTTACAATACTGAGGGGAAGAAGAATGAGCATGTTAACATGTGCCCTTCTCCATATTCTATAGATAACAAAAAGCAAAAAGGAGCTCCACCAAAGACATTCACTGCCACAGAATCACAGACTCATAGAATTAATGGTTTGGATTTGAAGTGACCTTAAATATTACCTTGTTCCAACCCCCTCTGCCATTCAACATCACTCCCTCGACCAGGTAGCTCAGATCTCTATCCAGCTTGGCCTTGAGCACTTCCAGACAGTGAGGCAGTGCCCCATACCTTTCCCAAAGGCTGTAGCTGCAAGTTCCTGGAGTGAAAGGACCTACAGGCAATTGTGCCCATGCTGGAGCACTGGACAGGCTCCTGCAAAAACCTGAGCAGGGACCCTGAGAGCAGGACACTGGACAGCTGAGCAGAGTGGGCTCTGAGTGAATGTGTGTGGGTACTTGAAGCTCATTAAGCTGAGCTGTGCTTGCTTTGGTGCAGTGTTTTGTAACCTAATTCTATCTCAAGAAAATAAAAGTACCAGTACTGAATGTCTGGTACCAGTTGTCTATAAAAGTCAGACTGTGTGAGACCTAATCACACTGTGAGACTTTTCTTGGTGCTTAATAACCTGACTGAATAATGGAAGGTATTTAGGTGAACACCATGAATAAACCAGTCCTGCCCTCTGTTTTCCTATAGCTCTTGGTCTGTCAAGGTTGGAGCAAGATTTTTGTGAGAAGTTCATACAACACAAATAATAACAGGATGAACACTCCAGTGTTGGGATAGATCAGAAGTAAGTTAAAGGCTATTTATGTAATGAGATACAAAAGACAATTAAAAACTTCTATATGACCAAACTTTTATAGGAGGACCTGAGAGTATTTGCAATAGAATTTTCCTTAAAACAGAGACAATCATATTTTAAATTAAATCCTTCAAACTCACTGGAAGTAATACAGTAATACTCTCTTTCTAGTTGGACGGAAATTCTCAGAAGGCCCAGAAATTTTAGATATTTAACATTGAGAGTGATCAAAAAGCCAAAAATTATCTCAATGGTACCTTGGCCTACTTATCTGTAGCAACTCCTATCCATAGGAACAATTGCACATGATTCTGTTCTCCCTGATGAGGTAATCCAAAGGGAC
Organism: Taeniopygia guttata; assembly: GCF_048771995.1. Classification (NCBI taxonomy): domain Eukaryota; kingdom Metazoa; phylum Chordata; class Aves; order Passeriformes; family Estrildidae; genus Taeniopygia; species Taeniopygia guttata. Next base: position 23,613,512 of record NC_133028.1, on the reverse strand, counting down.
AGTTTTGCAAAGGATTTGCCACTTGTAAAATCCTTTTACCAGTGAATAGTCTTAATGTTAAAAAAACATAAAGTTGTGATATCAGCAGCCTAGTAATAATGTTAAGCAACTAGAAAATACCAGTATTGAGCACACAAGATAACTCATAGTCCTAACTAAGTCAAAATTTTCCTGAGAGAAAAGGAGTGAGGACTCCAGAATATGTCCCATCCCTGCCCCTTCCATTTTCTTGCATGCCAGTGCTTACTTGCAATCTCAGCACACAGGGGAGGGGGGAGGTGTGCTAGATGTGAGCACAACAGGGATAGAGACAGCATGTTTGTTGCAGAATATAATTTAAAGTACGTAATAACTGTAGATGTCTCACATGTGGCCAGACCATGCACGAATTATATGTGCACAGTCAAAAATTCTAATTGTGATTGCTGCAAAGAGCAGGCTCTGAGTCACTGGGAAGCCAGCTGGTTTTTGTAGATGCCTCCTTTGAGAAACTAGATGCATCTCCTAAAAGACCATCTTCAGGAAACAGCCTGTATATATATATATATATATGTATATTCTACTTACTACAGAAATGCAGTTGTTTGAAATAAGGAGGATTTTCAGTAGTGCTGTAATATTTGTATATCTACACAGTCACTATGTATTCCATATACACAAACATCCGCCTACCCAGAAAATAATTGTGGATAATTCAATGTTCAGATTCGATAATGGATGCTCAAATAAATATGAGAATTCCAAGCAAATTTGTGCAAATGAAAAAAGATTTCCTCTGACATAATGGCATGGTGCAAGGCTGTCTGTAATGAGCTGTAATTTGTCTGGAAGAGCATTTTAAAGGGGTTGATCCATCCACTCGAAGACCAGCAACTGCTCTGAGACTAGAAGCAATGAGCCAGCCTGCCTCGTCTCAGAGGAAATTACACCACAAGCAGGCCAAATTTCTGACAACTTCCATAAATTATTTCAGATTTTCATATTTCAAATTTCATCTGCATTCATCATGTGAGTTTGACTGGGGAAAAATGTCTAGGAGGAGCTCTGCTAGCATTCAGTGCAGCAGTCCCAGGAGCCTGCCCTGGGACTAGATAATTGAATTTAGTTTTGATTAGATTATTCTTGCTGCAGTCTACTGCCAATCTGAAGTATTGTGCCTTCTCTTCTACTTAACCTTCCTGCCCCATGCCTGCTCCAGCCTGCATGCAGCTCTCTGTATTGCAGAATATATTTGAACAATCAAACTTAGGAGTTATTATTTTGCTTTCCATTGTCCATCCTTATAAAAGCACACATCTTTCACTGGGTTCCCTCTTCCCTGAAATCAGATTACTTCTTTTTTTTAAGTTTGTAATATTGTTTACCATTTTCAGTGGAAAGTGCCCTGTAATTTAGGTGGAAAATCTAAAATCATTACTACATCTCTGGATGATGCAACATACCATAAATAAGGATCATTTCTAAAACAGCTATAATCATCACTAGGCAATACACACGAGAATAAGAACAGGTAAATAGTGAATTCATTCATCTATTTAACTAAAAATCTATTGTTAACCAAAGTTATTAATCAAACCTTTAGCTAGTGATCAATAGAAAAACAAACAAAACACAACCCCACCCCCACCCCCAAACTAGCTCCACAGTATTTCTTTGAAAGTAATCCATTAGAAATGCAGAATATGAACTTTCAGCAAAAGAAAAGCCCAAGAACCATGAACAACAAATCCCTATAAATGAAAAACATTTATGAAACAAGTATGGCAGAACAACAGCAAAACCCTCTCGTATGGATGCAACTAAATAGATATAACAATGTTACTAGCAGTAACAGTATACAATAAATGCTTCTTATGCATAGGGATTGTTTTTCCCCCATTTACAGAATATGACTGAAATTATACATATTTCAGAAGCAAAATACTTGTAAGTCTCAAAGTCATAATCTGGATTATTAGAAACGTAGATAAGGTAAACAAAGTTAATGCTGTTCTTTAAGTAATATCTATCACTTCCCTGTTATTGGGTTATTTCTTTTAACAATATAGGTGTTTTTGATGCTCTGTGTCTGAACTGAAGACTTTAGATTCTTTATTGTTCTCCATTTTGATGAAAAAAAATTGAATTTGGGTCTGTTATATTGAGTTTTCTTCCGTAAATATACTGAAATCATATTTTTGTTAGAAACTATCAATAAATCCAGTATAAGAAAAGTAATAAGATACAAATATGAGCAGGACCTTTGCAAAGGAAATATTGCAAAGAGAGTGTGCCCATAAAATATATTAGGGAGTGTGCTTTCTCCCTTGTGTTTGAAGAAAATACAGAAGAAATTTCATGGAATTGTGCTATTTTCAATACAGATACAACACATGGAATTGGATGACTGTAACTGCTGGGGGAAAATATTCTAGAAAATTATCAAAAATGAACTGCTAATATATAGATTGTTTAAAAAGCCATTATTTATTGGTCTGAAAGTTTGTTTCTCATAAAAAAATTTACCAATGCAAGGCATCTCACTTCAAAAAATGACTGTATGTGTACACATACAGACTCTATATGTGTATAGGAAGTCATACGTATAAGCAAATTTGTGCACACATGTGGTTATCTTGTGCGCATGTATGCACATCATTGCACAGATAGGTTTGTATTTTTGTGTGATTTCTGTTAATCTGTGAAAAGGTTCACTACCACAAGAGCGGGGTGGGGGAAAACAAGTGCTGGTGAGAGGGAGGAAACATTAAAGGCAGCAAATGAAATGTGGAGTGTCCCACAAAGTGAAGCTAAAGGCAGAGAGAAGATAGCTGTGAGAAGAGCTGCTGCCTGTGAGTTGCTGAGAAGCTGAGAGAAGACTTGCTTCCTGTGAGTGCCACCCCACAGAACTGATATGCTGCATTTCTATAGTTGTAGCTGTGCTGTAAATAAGGACTTTGGTATGCAAGAAAGGGCCTGTGGACTCCAGAGTAAAGCTGCAATGGGCATGAGAAACCCAGAAAGGCTCCCCAAAATGTATGCGTCTCTTGCTGTTTACTGAACAATCTCCAGGGTGGCACAGGGGAGGAATTCTTCTGACATCATCTGGTTTTGTCTACATTTTATTAAAAAACAATTTACATTCAGCAACGGGAGCTGTCTTAAAGACCTATTGTTTTCCCTTGTTTCCAGCAGCATCAATGGCTCATTCCTGCTCTTACTGAACTTAACAACCTCGGGCTGCAGCTTTGTACGGCAGCTCAGGGCTGGGAGGAATGTGCGAGGCGGCTCTCGGCAATCTGCACCTGACACGGAGATCACACAGGGCAGCAGCAGGACTCACTGATTTCAGACACCCCACAGCAGTTCAGCTTTTGGAGCCTTATTGTTGTTTACCTTCTTTTTTTACGCATCGCACCTATGAGCCTTATGACATAGACAGTGTGTTTTGTTTTAAGGTGGATGAAAAAGTCCCTTTTTTTCCTTGAAACAAGTATTCAGAAGCAATATTTGCATAATAGCATTAAATATGTGGCATATGCTGTGCTTACAACATTACTTGTTCTGTATTTGGATTACTGGTGGGAATACACACTATTATTTAGAACTGCACAGAATTAAACCTTTTCTATAATGCAAAAGGATGTTATGGCAAATGCACTTAACTAAGACGAGTCATTACTAAGTTCAGGTAATTTTAATATAGTTTATAGGTGTTAATATTATTAGGCTGTTTATTGTTTTCATGTTGTGCACAATTTCAATTGCCATCAAGTATTACAGGTCTAATCCATACCCTGCTGCTGATAAAGGACATTTCTGCCTCCCCTCTCTGCTGTCACTCTCTTCCCTTCCCCCTCTGCCCTTTTTTCCAGTGTCCAGATTCAGGTCAATCTCCAGCTGCTTTGTATTTTTTGCTTGATAACAGAATTAGGACCTTAAAGATCTTCTTTCAATTTTCCAGTGTAGATGCACTGTTCTTACTTTTTGGGGTTTTTTGGTTTTTTTGGGGGTGTTGGAAATGCGTGGGGTTTTTTGTTGTTGTTTAAGATCTCTAGCTTCTTGAAAAAAGTTTCCTTCAAGTTCTTAACTAATGGTAAATTAAAAAAAAAAAAAATGGAGGAAATAAGAAGATCTGTAATGGCATGTGGTCAAATTGCAGGTTTGATCACAACTTGGCTTTGACTTATTGGGCCATGAAGAACATTGACCTGAGAAATGATTTAAAGAATTTTTTCAGTTCCTGATACTGACATAGATGCCTTAGAAGGAGAGATAGGCTGTGCCAGCACAGGGCATTCTTCAGGGTCTCCCAAACTTGAACCTGCAAGGAAGAGCCAAGTATCGAGCAAGAGCTGGCTCTTGGGGGAAAAAAAAAAATAAAGAAACTCCCCCCCCCCCCCACCCCAGCAGCCAGTAGAAGAGATTGAAGAGATTGATATAGCTGGGTTTTTAAGAGGTTTTTTGTGAACTGGTTGTAATTGTAACAGACATTTTTATTGAAAAGGACCAAATTGATTCCTGCACAGATTTGCACCATAATATCTATTTCCAAAAAGTGTAATTAAAAAAGAGTCACCAAAAGTACACTTTCCAAAGTTACAAGGTAAATTCTTATATAAGTATTTTACTACTTTTACTGTTAAAGGAAACAATCCTTTTTCCCTTAAGACCTTGCCCCTTGTGATATGTGATGAATAAGTAATTTGACTTGTGGGATTTTTAAAAAATGTATCCTTTATTAAAGGATTTAATTTAAATAAAACTAAGACTCCAAGGGTAACACATGTAACATTTGGGTAACAGATATGATTTTCTGTGATAAACTTAGAGCCCTGGAAAGAAGAAATGTTGCTTTAAATTTCAGAAGATAGGGTGATTTCTAAACCTGTAGTGAGATTTTTCAAAAGATGGGGGCGGTGTTGTTTATTTGGAGATAATTTATTGTCAAAGCAGTGCATTCCAAAAAGAATTACCAACACTTCCATGTCAGACTGTGCATTGCCAATCCCTCAGCTGCTCCCCACGTAACAGCCAACATTGCCGGGGGAGAGCAAAGGGTTTCTGAGGAACTATACATGGACAAACATTTCTTTTCCTCCTGGATTAAATATGTAGCATGATCAAAAAGGATAGAAAGAAGCTTTTTTGAGGCAGCTCAGGTTTTCCCTGCGTTAGGCTTATTTCTCTCAGAGATTAGCAAAGAGCCTGAGCCAGCTCGTGCCTGAGGCACGGGGCACCCAGGGAGAGCAGCTGGTGCCGGGATGCTGCTCCCCTCTCCCAGAGCCTGAGCCCCGCAGCAGCTCCGGGTCCTCAGAACAGCTCTGTAAATGCTTTGGCTTTCCTGGTGCCAGAGCAGCTTGGAAATGAGGAGCTGTAAATTATTTCCTAAATCTGACTTCTCTTTTTCCTCCCAGCAGGTCTTGGCGAAACAATTCAACTGGCTTTAACCATTTTGCAGATAGTCAGTCATTCCAATTTGTAACTGACTTTATATTTAGTATTACACATCTTCACTGGGGTGTCAGCTGATTTCCTTCTTTCTGAAAAAAAAAAGTCCCAAGTCACACTGAAATCAAAGTAACATCAACATTTGTGCCCCTTCCTCAGAATTTCCATTATGAGTTTGAAAAAATCAAACTTGGTAACTTGAAAAAACTTGGAAAAAAAAATCTGCTAGCTTTTGCAGAATTTTAGAACTAAAAAATGGTAAAATCTTGTGGAAAGTTTTAGATTGTTTATTTTTGTTGTGGGGTTTTTATTTGTTTGGTTGTTTTGGCTTGGTTTTTTAAAATAAAAACATGAATCTACATACAAACATCTGGGTTTATTGAGTGACTGGAAGCAAAACAGACTGAACAACGTGGGCTCATGTCTTAGTATCTTGTACCTTACTGGAAATGGAGATAAGGACATCTCACACCAATTAAAAAAAAAAAAATCTTTACGAATTAGATTTCCATTTAAATTTTGCACACTGAAGAACATCTTATTTTTCAGACATAAATCCAAACTTTGCAGTTATGGATCTCCTTTCCTCTCCATAATTCCAACCCACCCTTCTGGATGAGCAGATTTAACGTTGCTCTAAGGTAGTGACCTTCTTTCTTGATCTCCTTAGCTTAAACACTGAAGTAGTAGTGAGGCAGCTGTGTCCTCTGCCCAGCACAGATTATTAACTCTTCCAGAACCCAGAATCCTAACATGGCTCTTGTATCTTATCCCCAGTCACACAATATGTCCCCAGGACTGAGTGACAAACGAGCCCATCAGGGTCTACATGAGCTGTCACCTCGCCAGCAACCTCTGTGCTCTGCATATTCACCAGGACTGGATGTTAGCAGGAAATTTCCAACCATTTTTGTTCTAATGGTTTTTGGTTTCACTATCATGTGTTAACAAAATACAGTAAGTCTGATAAACAAAAAAGTGACTTCAAAGACTTCAAAGCTTTTCCACAGGCCAGTGGCTGACATCAAAGGCAAGATGTGTACAGATGACAGCTACAGATCTCGATTCAGGAGCAGGAGTGCAGGCTTCAGTGATGTCCCAGTTGCATGCAAAGGCAGCTCAGTTTAAGGAGAGCTAGGAGAAATCCATTATTTCACTGGTCAAAAGGACTTTCCTTAGTGTTAAAATGTATCACTGTATGTTGAGCTTTTATTTCAAACTTTGTGCATCCATTTTTTCCCCTGCTTGACTAAGAAAATATCCACAAAAGTTCCAAAGCTCAGTCCAGGGGAGCTCTGTAACATGGAGGAACTGATAATATTAAACATTTTCTACTGACTGAATTTTAAATGCTTCTGCAAAAAACAGGAATGAACTGTCCTGCACTGTTCTAAATATATTGTATAGTTTGGATACATGACTGATGAGCAGAGAAATGATTCTGCTGATGTGCAAAGGCTGAGACAGTTTGTTAGGAGCAGAGTCACTCCAAGCATTTCAACTGTGAGTGCCCCTTCAAGGTTGGCGGGCTGGCAGCAGGCAGCCAAAACCTGGCACAGGAGCTTGGCAGATTCGATTGTGGGGTTATGCTGTAGTATGAGGCTGCTGTTAAGCGAATTCACCCTGCGTGCTGCAAAAGGGATCCTGTGCTTCCCAGCCAAGGGACTGTCTCTGTGTACAGCCAGCTTTCATTCTCTCCTGACACAGCTACAATCTCAGGAAAACCCTCTGTTGTGGGAAAGTCTGAAGCCAACCAGCAGAGCTAACCACGAGAGGAAGTGATGCATATGCTGGTCAGTGTTTGGATGGCCCTTTGCTGCCTAGGAAGAAACTCTGCTGAAGGACTGAACAAAGCATACAGTTAAAGCAGCCTCTGTTCAACTTATCCCTCAAGAATATCCTTTCCTAGCAGTGTGTGTTTAAGTCCCAGTAGCTGATGTGTGTGCTGACAGCCACAGCGCTGCCTGCCTGGGTAGGCACCCTCCCTCTGCTTCTCTGCCTCTCTACCCACGCTGTCCTGCCATCCATCTGGGGGGCTGCAGCCACAGTGCACCAAGTGTTTGCTGGATGTTAAGCAATTAAATTCAATCTCTGACATGGGACACAAATTGTTGAATGCTCTATCATCAGGTCTCAAATTCTGAAAAAACATTGGACTCATTTGATATAGACAAAAAAGGCAATAATGACACATACAATAGCAGACGCAGGGCTGACTCAAGTCTTCCCAGTAAGCACAGGCAAAATTCAATTTTTCAATCACAGCAGAGCAGTTCCTTGGCACCAGCCCTCTTGGATGACTCAGAGCACCAGAGCTGAATGTATTCCCATGGCCCCACTCTGCACATCCTTCCCTACACTCCACCTTGCTTTCCTCCTACCCTATTTCCCATCAGCATCAGCATTCACCCAGAGTTGGTGGCAGGAGCACCACCCTGCCTGAGCGACAAGAAACATGGCCATCTCCCAGCCCCACCTCTGCCATCCTCGTGGGGCTAGGAGCTCGCTTTGTGCAGGACTCCTCTCTGCCCAGAAGCACAGGTTGCCCAATACTTGCACGCAGGCAATATGGACCAGACAGAGTCATGGCTCCAGGCTTCTCAAATGGGCCTGGGGCTTTGCAAGCCCCTTCAGACCCTGGCCCTAGGTGAAAAGCTTGATTTACTCACTCCTGGATGTCATATTGAATCCATCTGGCTTCTCTTTTATTTGAAAGCTTTGAAGGCTTAGAAGCAGATGCTTCTGTCACTGTAGGTCTGAGAAAATGTTCTGTTTTCTATACATCCACGATGGCATTTTTCATTAGTAATCACCCACATAAAACTCACACCAGCCACAGTACTCTATATTAGGGCCATCTTCTAGGATTCTGATGCCCCAGAGGCACCTGCCTGATTTTTAGATCAGTGAAATAGGTGTCAATTTTTGGGGGATTGTAGCTCTGCTTGCTCCTAAGAAAGGAGAGGCAATGGGTACCTTACCTCCAGACAGGAGATGGGAGAAGGTCCATTGTTCAGATGGCACCAGGAGAGAAGGAAAATTGAGCTTCAGAAAGACACAGTAATTACTCAGTCTGGGCTGTACCACTTCCTGCAAGAACCTATTTCTTCCAGCAAAGACTGTTAAGCTTTATTCCCAAGCAGTTTAGCAAAATGACGGTTATTTTAAGCCCACAACAGTGTTTCCAGATTTGATTCAGTGGAATTTATTTAAAAAATATGAAAGGTTAAATGGCTGATTATGTTTTCGCTCCTGAGAGGAAAATGCCGCACACACAAATGAATGCATCACAGTCATTCTTCCTGCCTTTGTGTTTTCCAAGGACCATAAGAAACACCTACTAAATGTCACCAGACATTGATCCTTGCAGGAAGGGCCAAGGTAGACACTGCATTTGTCTCCCTTCCCTTCCCTTCCCTTCCCTTCCCTTCCCTTCCCTTCCCTTCCCTTCCCTTCCCTTCCCTTCCCTTCCCTTCCCTTCCCTTCCCTTCCCTTCCCTTCCCTTCCCTTCCCTTCCCTTCCCTTCCCTTCCCTTCCCTTCCCTTCCCTTCCCTTCCCTTCCCTTCCCTTCCCTTCCCTTCCCTTCCCTTCCCTTCCCTTCCCTTCCCTTCCCTTCCCTTCCCTTCCCTTCCCTTCCCTTCCCTTCCCTTCCCTTCCCTTCCCTTCCCTTCCCTTCCCTTCCCTTCCCTTCCCTTCCCTTCCCTTCCCTTCCCTTCCCTTCCCTTCCCTTCCCTCCCCTCCATGTGTGATCAGTCACGGGCTGAGCTGATGGGGGTGGGTGGGATGCCCCACTCTGCTCTGCAGGTAATCCCATGGGTGTTCCCTGTGGCCTTTCTGGGGTAACTGCAGGGAGGGGAGAAGAGAGGTGGAGGACTTAATGGTTTCCTTAGCTCCCTCCTTGACTCCAAGGGAAATCTTTTTTCCTTCCAGCTGAATTTTTTCCTTCCAGTTTGGGAATGTAGGTCTCATTAATGAGATTAATGGGAGCTGACTGTATGTACAAAGAGGACAATAGGTCCCTAAGAAGAACCATGCCTCCTTTGGGGAATGTCAATACAAATGGGGAAGACGTGGATTTGTTGTGGCCTTTTTAGCTGCCAGAATACTACCAGAACAACAGCATAGCATGGAGGTTGCTGGATGGGAATTGTAATGGGAAAGAGTTACTGATGGTAAAGGAGCTGTGCAAATGTCTGCGGGTAAAGTTTGGTGTCCCTGTGGCTACCCAGTTAACAAGACCTTTGTAGGAAAGAAATTTTCTCTATGAATGCCATATTCATAATCAGAAGGTAAAAACAGAGTTGTGACATTTTTTATAGGTAAATTGGGTATGCATATCAGTTCAAACCTCCTTTTCTCTGCTTTTTTAAATTTAAAAAAAAAAAAAATCTTTTGTCTTCCTGTCCAGAGGAAGAAGTGCCTTAAGTGTAAGACACAGCTGGTATATTTTTATCAAGAGCCAGCAAAACCAACAGAGAGGAATTCTTTCACAGTATGATGTAACAAAACCCACAAAAAACCTCTTGTTGTCTTCATGGGTCCCAAATTTTCTCTCAAGGTTTGTAATTTGGTTATCCTTCCTACCTCTCCTGGTTGACATCTCACTTTGGAGCAGTCTGGAGGACCCCACTCCCCGAAGCTGTCCAGTATTTCACTAAAAATTATCTGCCACTAGTCCAAAACAAAACTTATCATTCAGTTTGGCTTTTACAGCATCAAAACACACCTGTCCTAGCCAGAATATTAAATAAGACCTGCCTTTGGTTAGCTTCATGTTTAAAGAAATGTCATTTTCTACTAAAGATGAAGTGAAATTTTGTCATTTCAGGCTTATACCAAGCTGCCTTTATTAGAAAATGAAGTCTACATTTGAATGAGAACCTATTACTTCTATTAGTCCCTGCTGAGCCATTGAAAGTAAATATTATATACATTATTAGAAGAGATGAGGAGACCAGACAGATTGGCTTCTTGATCAAGGTTATGCTGTACTCATTATGCATCAGCACATCTGGAATGGTCCAGTAGTACCATGAGAATTCCTAATGCATTAATAAGACTTACACCTCCTATAATTGCATTTGGCTGATTAACTTTCGTCCAGCTGGTCTTAGCTGCATAAAAAGGTATTTTATAAGCTTGTTACACAGAAGTAAATTCTGAACATCTTTGGCATATATCTTGCCAACTTTTATCCTGACCTGAATAACTCACTTTCTGGCAGCTTTTAGCACAGATGAATTTAAAATATCCATCACAAACATTAGCCCCCTTGAGCCTGAAACTTCCAGATGTAGAGTCATGACCATATGCCACAAAGAACTGCTACATATCATTTTAGTATTAGTTATTTTAATATTCAGCCCTAGATATCTTTGCCTACTTTTAGTGAAAGTTAAACATTTACAAGAGTATAAAAAATTGTGAAGTTACATCTGTGGCTTTCTGAAGGCTGTGGTTTTAGCTTAAATGCTTTTGTTCCAGCAGCTGAATGCTTTCCAGATTGCAGCAGAGTCTGTTTGCTCTTTGAGGAGTGAGGAAAGAATCCACACATTCCCTATCAGTTTAAAAGGAGACCCCCCCTCTTTGTTGCACAGCAAACAAGGCAGCTGGGGGGTCAGCTCTGCTTCTCCTGCCATTAGGTGTCACTGCAGTAAATGGAAATTACTGACAAACTGTTTGAAGAGAGGAACCATTGCCAAAGATTATTCTGTGAGAAAAGAAAGAAATATATTTACAAGATAAATGACAGCTGTATTCTAGACCTAGGCTTCATTGCAAGTTTCTGAACAAAACCCAATTTTATTTTCTTTTACTTCATAGTCCCTTGAATGTCTTGAAAGTGCAAATACCCTAAACACTCCCAGAATTTATTTAAAGATCTTGTTGCAGAGTCATAACCAATGTAGATTTCTAATGTATAAACAGTTCTTTTATCTGTTTCATATAATTCAGTTATTTTATTGAAACTGGAAACATTGAGCAATACAAAGAGTTAATCTGGATATACAGTCTGCACTCCTAAGTCTGTAGATGGGAAAAGAAAGAGCAGATAGAGCAGTCAAAGTATTTCAGAGTCTAGTTCTCCAACTTCACTTAGAACAAATTATTTCCTTTTACTTTCACACAGAGATTTTTAGCTTCTGTGATCAAAGTACCAGAAAACCATGTAACATACTGTTGATTTTTCGTTTGTTTCTGTAAGATTTGCAGATTACTGCCATCACAACCATGTTAATTAATTTTATATTTCCATAGCTATAATTCATATTGAATATATCTACTGTTGTTGTTAAGAGCAGATATTTATGCTTTTAACAGCTGTCTTTGTTCTGTTCATGATTCCCTCTTATGTGGGCTGATTTTACCCCCATGTGTTTTAGACTGCAATCTGTGCAAAAGCCAAATTTTGCTCCCTTCCTCGCCTTCCTCCCACTTTGAAGCACAGAGTCAGAACCCTCCAGCATGACTTTTAATCTGCATGGAAGGATGAGGCCACAGAGTCAGGGAAAGCTTCTGGCTTCCTGAAGAACACAATCTGGTGATGATTGCCAAGCCACTTGTCAATAAACACAACCATTGTAGTTCTGAAGAGCCAAAATCAGGGTTTTTCAAATAATTTCATTTTAATTAGGCTTTCCAATTGCAGTGAAGTATAGTATGTTGTGCTTACAGTACTATATATATTTTGTCAACTGAAGTAGTTAGTCCTGCAAATAATATTTCAGTAAACAACCCTCTTCCGTCATCTACCCACCCTCCATGCAAAAATAAAATCATGGAATGGAAACATCTGGAGTATTGCTTAGTGCAGACCATCCTCTGCTGGCTCTGCTCAGGCCAACTCCTGCTCTCATAGGATCACACCAAACTTGTCCATTGAACTGTCCAGACTTATTTTAATCACCAGAGCTTTTTGCAACTCTGTACCCAGTTATTTAATTTGTTTGATGGCCCAAGGTTCTTACGTAGTAAGAAGGCTCATGTATATGCATTAAATCATGGTTTTACTTTTGGACATAAGGGATGAAAGAGAATGCAGAAGTCTGTGGTTCATTCTCTGTATGATTCTGTCACTGCAACAGGATTGATCTTCATAGCCTGCTTCATCCACATGATCCAGGGCCTGGAAAGTTTTGCAAGACCTGAATTTTTTTTTTTTTTTTTTTTTTTTTTTTTTTTTTTTGTCTTCTTGCAAAGAGTCCCAGTAATGACCTAATGTTAAAAACCAAAAAAGACAAATTTGTAAATAGGTCAAAATATTAAATATTTTTGTGACTTAAGGACACATTTTCATTTTATATGCATACGTATGTATATATATATATATGAATATAAACTTGTATACATTTTATATTTTTACATATATTTTAAAACACACACTATACATATATACACATACATAGTTATGTATGTTCATTCATGTATGCGTTTTGCACCTAATGTTCAGTTTATTTTTGCATTAAATAGTTTAACTACTCTCCTACTGTAATGGCATACATTTTGGAAGATGAAGACAAACTGCTTAGACCTTGAAAAACACATGGGCTACTCAGATAGATGGCATCTGGGAGGACTCTGAACTCCCTCAACATTCTATAGGGAAAAACAGAGCCAGGTGCATTTCTTCCTAAATCAAATTAGCTGGAAGATGCCACATCCAATTGTAGTAAATTGATGTGAGAGTTTGTGATGTCTATAGCAGATCTTACAACAAAGGTCAATGTGCAGAGACATAGACAACAGGCTGGTATACAGCAACTTGTAGTGGGGCTGTTCTAACAAAAGCACGGAAGATGTAAAATGCAATCAATTTTTAAAATAGGAAAAATAGGGTCTTAATGATATATTTTAATTAGCCCAAGTCAATAATTTATATTGTTAAAAATGTTAATGTAAAACAATGTTTGACAGGGGTATTTTGAGATATGTGATTAGAAGATAATTTTGCTGTAAAAAATAACAATATATTTAATATTATCAAGCTAGAGAATAAAATAAACCTGAATTATATGGAGAAGGAAGGTTGGAAAAGAAAACAAATGTGGTTATCTAGTACATAAACTTATGGAAAAATACTGACATATGTCAAATTTACCTATCATTGTCATAATTTTTAAACATTCTGCTTGACATCAACAAGTTTATATGATGTTTTTTGACATTTAATTATCCCTAAATTTATTTAATTAACTTCACAAGACATCTAAAGCAATTAAAATGTTTTCTAAATAAATCATGAGAAAGCAGCAGGTAAAGGGAAGGTATATATATATATATTCTACTCAGAAAATTACAGTTGCAGGAATGGTGAGGTAACAAAGGCAAACTCTTAAATACTTACATAAAAACTGCCTGTGCAACTGTAAACAAAATTTTAAATCAAGAGAGAGAGCAAGAGAATGTTTTTTTTTTTTTTCACTTAATCATGCAGGTTTTCTCCAAAGGTTTCTTGCCTTATGCAATGAACAAAATAAATACTTCCTAAAAATTTGCTGTTTTGTATATCTTAATCCCCAAGCATTATTTACCACATATTGTTCAAAATCTGAATGGAAGTCATTTGTTTCTTTGTGATTGCTTTTGTACAGCTTTCATCTCAGTGCCTCAGTGCTTAAAAATTACCCACGGATTTCTTTGCCATAGCTAAAAAAACCCTCAGACGATATCATTATTCCTATTTTGCAAATGGCCACCGAAACTGAAGTCAAAATTGCTAGACCTGGGTGCCCAAGCTGAAGCTTTTTGCAGGGTCTTTTTAGCACACTGTCCAAGTCCAGTCTGCTTCCATATTATCTGGGATTTGTCCATAAATTTCTTGCCCCTCTTCGGGTGTTTTGGCATGCCAATCCAATGACAAGGCATGTCACACTTTGGATGTGCAGCTTTGTGACTCTTCTCCACAGCAGAAAGACTTTGGTCAGGAGCTCCCTTCAGGGCTCGCTCACCCCATCTTCGAGGGGTGCAGCATGGTCAGATGAGATACTCCAAGGAGCCAACCTTCCCTTCCCACCCACTGACATCAACAACACTGTGAATCCACTGCTTCTTGATAACTCCAAGGGAGGTAAAAAACCTTAAATAAAACCACAAATACCAACTATAATGAAAAACTCCAAGCTGAACAGCCCATTATATAATCCATTACTTGGCTAGAACAACAGAGAAGCTGTCCGCAATGGTCAAAGCAGCAGAGCCTTTTTGGACCATGGGTACCCCCAGTTTTAGTTCACCACCACTATTTAACCAAGTCGGTATTTTTTCAGTGATTTTGGAGTCAGGCTGTGGGAGACTGGGACTTCACACATATTTTTAACTTGTGGATTTGAATAGTTTAGCTATGTTTGTGTTTTAAAAGTGCTGCTGCAGCAAAGATGAGAGAGCTGCACTTTGCATTTCAAAATACCTTTCAGGGAACTGGATGAGTCAGAGAATTGGGAACAGGATCCATGTCCTTTCACCCCTTCCCTGCCAATTCTGACTCAGGCAGGCCAGTAGTGGATAAAAAGTCGCTCTGGGTGTCACCACTGCAGGGTGAAGTGCTTTGGGGACTCCATCCTTCCCCCTAATGGCCACACACTCCTGTCATACCCCATTCCCTCCCTCACCCACAGCCATTATATTCAGAACAACAACACAGAGGCCAAGAGGTGAATGAGCCTGAGAGTTAAATTACCTCTCAGCTGCAGAGAGTAATTCTCCTAGACAAGAGGGAATGCACTGATACAACAATAACGCTGCAAGTTCTCCCTGCTCCTGGTTATCATCCTGAAGGCAGACACTCCCTTGTTTTTCTTTTTAATGTAGGAGATGTGTCATCTGCTGACTTGAGTACAGCAGTGACAGTAAATAAGATGGTGGGGGGCCTGCATATGCCAAAAAATAAAAATATAAAACCCCCAAGTTCTTTGCAATGCATGGTCCATTAGATGTGAGTGAAACCTAAGTGAATGAAATGATTCATGTATGTAATGGGACCAGACCTGCAGGCATCTTCTTCAAGACTGTGCTGCAGTCCTACTGCTCATCCACAAAATGAGAGACTGTCTTGAGAATCTGGGGACGATGCTTGGACCTGGGTGCTGTGAAAAATCAAATTTCCTTGTAAGAGAGCCAGAGGTGACTGAAGCAGCTGGGAAGTGGCTCCTGCCTGACACCAGCAAGCTGGCATCAACGCATTCTGTCATGTGCAGCCTGAATAAAGGCATGGCCATCACCCACCAGGTGTGGTGGGGTAATCAGGAGCTGCCCACAGCCAGCACTGCCATCACTAGGTTCTCACCTACACAGATTAAGTAAAAAATGATTCTAAATGCTACAAGGTGCATTTTTAGAACATCTGATGTATTTTTATTTCAGTAGAATCTCTACAGCAAACTTTGACATTAGTGGCCATATTTTGCAGAAAACATGGGTCAAAAGCTATGGAGAGAAAGAGTCTACAGTCCTACACAGTGCTGGGAACCCTGGCTTGTAGCACAGCATCCTCCTGGCATGGGAATATCACCCATAACTGGGCTGATTTTTCATGGGGTTATTAAGACTGTTTGAGAAACAGATTGCAGCAGCTGTGGAAGTCAAACTGGTTGCCTTATACCAGATGTTTTGCCCTGACAACTCATGCACATACTAATAATGCTGCTCTTATGCATGCTGACAAGGAACAATAATGTTGAGGGGGAATGTTCTTGACCAGCACACTGGAGTTTCTTCCACATGACAGCAGAGCCTTAGTGTTATTTGCACTTTTTATGCATTAGTGTTCTGGTATCTCTGTCTATATAAAATGAGACCCTGTGGAAGAATAACTTTTCTGCCTGGCTTCCTGGAGAAATGAAGTTTTATGTAGTAATGTTGCTGGCATGTCCATCTGGGTTCTTCTTTAGCCTTTCTATAATAACTTCTGAGACCCTTGCCTGATTTCAGCCAAGTTTGATCAATAACAGACTCAGAAGTAATTATGTTTCCACACATTGCATGAAAGTGGACAGTTAAATAACCCGAATTATCCCCACCCCTTAGAGAAAAGCTTTAGCTTGAATTCACACTGGAGAATCCATGTCAAAAGAGATACCTTGCCAATGCCCAGCACTGGAAGAATGTTTAGGCAGACACTATGCCTTCTGAGAAAGAAAGGAAGAAGCTCATGGTAGCACAGGGGGAAGAGGGAGAGGTAAACTGGGGGAAGATGGGATGTGGCTCTGGCAGAGCGAGGAGTTGTTAGGTAGGTTCAGCCGAAGGGTATCGACAGCAGTAATTGCATGTGCTACACTAATTGCAGAAACAAAAAAATAACCAGCTGTGAATGAGACTGTTCCACACTGACTCCTCTGCATTTATTAGATTGTGCATGGAAATTAGCAGGTTGGTTTTTAACAGAGTGAAGATCTAAGTCGTGACACAAAGGGACAATAAGAGACACTGAGATGGCATCTTCTTGGAGGTGACTTCCTGGGAAGCAGTGACATTCAGGTACAAGAGGTGACACGATTTCCTTGACGCCTTTCCGGGACTTCGACTAAAACTGAATCAGTCTGTCTATATTTAACAGTTATGAGAACTGAAGTATACTCCATGATGGTTAAACCATGCTGTATAAAAGACCTCTTGGAGGGCTTACATAAAGAGCAGGAGAGAGTAAAAATAGGACGGAAAAATTCTTCTTATGCTGGTACATACTGCAGTTCTTACACAAACCTGTGTTTAGTGCCCTTATACAGTGACTGAATATGCATGCTCCCAAAAATATTTATGCTAGGATAAGCACTTATTGTTGAATACTTGGAACTACACACCTACTAAAAAAAATCAAATCAGTATTTCTGAGAGATTTTAGGCTAATAGTAAGCATTTTCCAATTACACAAACTGTTTTCATTAAAAAGAGACACTTCAATCAAAATGCACACCTACAAATTCTCCATGCCTTTCTATATCTTCTAATGAAAAAAATATCAGGGTTTTTGGAAATCAGAACTATTCACTTGGTAGCTTTTATCAAAAATGATGGAGGAAAACAATAAAGAAGAATTGTTCACTTGTCTGCCCAGAAATTTGGTTAAACAAAAATTGTGATTATTCCTAACTTTTAGTTTTAACTCTATATAGATTTTATCTTAGTGTCAGACATGGACACTCAGTTTTGTTGCTGATCCCCGAAATCAAGAGAAATAATAACCAAATAAAAGTAGCAATTGGTTGTAGTCAGATCAAGAAATCCAACAAAGCCTTTCATAAATCTATTATAATTTTGAATGTTGCTTATTGAGGTTGAATTCTGATCATTTTTTTTAGGATTTGGACAAATCCATTCTAGCAGGGGATTAAAGATTTTTTTCTCTCTGAGGTCAATTGCAAAACTTCAATGGCAAATCAGATGCTGGACCTGAATCAATACAGGAACCAAGCCCCATCTTCAGGTTATTAAAGGAGTTGTGAATTTTCCATCTTACAATTTTACTGTAGGAATTTTTTCTTTCTGCATTTTTTAAAAAAAACTGATCAATTCTGCTCTGCCTTGAAAATTCAGATGCATTTAGTGAAGCATTGTGCTGAAACAGAGCATATTTATTGACAATGAAATGAGAGCAGTACACTTCCAAGCAATTTAAAAATAACTCCCTTCGATTAGTTTCAATGCAAAGATGATAGCACAGAGGATAATTTTTCTGTTGTAGTAAATTATTTATGTGAAAGTTGTTTTCCTTTTAACAAGTAAATCTTCCTAGACACAATTGCATTAGGTCTCTTGAATTTCATAATGGGGTTATCAACGAATGCACACAGAGTTTCAAGGTAAGCCTCAAGTGCAGTTACCTTCATGCAGTGTAAGAAATCAACTACCATATTTCCATGGGCACAGAGCTCTTCCCCAGTGGGGGAGAGAAAATCAGAGCCTGCTACTGTAGGGGTTTTGGTTTGGGCTTGTGTGTGAGCCTGCTGCTGCAGGGGTTTTGATTTGGGATGGCTTGTGTGTGTTCAGGTTTATCACTTGTCCTTTGTGGGAAATGTTTAGTCAAGCCATGGGAACATTACATCTCTTACAGTGAGAACAGCATTTAAGACTTGGCTGAGGCTCTGTAGGGAGCTGCACTGTGCCAGGAGCCCTTTGCCTGAAGACTTTACCCATATAACTCAATGGGTTATAACCCATATAACCTCAATCCTAAAGATTCTGCCAGGGCAAGATGGAAGGGGACAGGGAGATCCCCATCCCCCAAGTCCCACATCAAACCCCAACCTCCAGGTGTCCTGGCCCCTCAGGAGACAGCTGATAGCCTCTGCACCAGCTATCAATATATATGTGCCTATTTCAGCACTGGTTCCTTTTTCTGTAACCAGGAATTTCAATACCTTGCTTTTATTGCCACATGAAAAAAATCTTGTCTTTCTTCTGATGTCCCTTTCATCTTTTTATGAATGAATGGATTATACAGGGCTAACAGCCCCTCACTGGACTTAGTATTTGGTCCTCTGTGAATTATGTAGCAATATATGACATAGGAAGCAGCAGGAAGCAGCAGGCCAATTATTCAGATGATGCAAAGTCAGTTTATTTTCATATCTCCCCCTGACATCTTTTCATGCATGTGAGCTCTCTGTGCACTGCCAGGGGTTAACAGAAATCTGTCCAATTTTTATGGCACTTGTGTAAACCCTGCTTCTTGCTACATAAAATAATGTGACATCACAAGCAAACAGATATTATATCCATCAAGAAAGAGACTTGTCTAATATTAAATGCTGGTGGCCTATTAACGGATACTCAGGGAAGAGTGAAGCCCAGACTGGATACAGGGAAGAGCAGGGAGAGTTCTGACTGCATTTGCTTTACAAATCAGCCATCAAGAAAAATTAGACTTCTCGATAAGGGAGAGCACTTTCCTGGGTGTGTGACCAGAGAAAAAGTCAGAGATGAGAACAGGATGAAAAAAGCAAGCAAAACACTAGGGTGTGATTTGAGGACCAGTTTGCCATCCAAGGGAGCCAAACAGTACATACAAGCAAGTACCATGAGCAAAGAGAAGGGACAATGTCAGGGGAGCCCCACCACAGGAACTCCCAGCTACAATAGCTGGGCAATGCCCAGGTAAAAAAACACACAGCAGCCAGGACCTGCTCTGACATTCAGATGAATTTTGTGAGCAAAATTTCAGTTGTCTTGGTCGCTGTTTTCATGCATATCCACCAACTGTCTCTTGATGTCTACCACAGCAGAACAAATTCCCCTTTCTGTTCCTGACTGTTGCTTACTTGCCAGTGGTGCCTCGAGGTGGCTGAAGAGACCCAGGTTCTGCCATTTCTCAGGTAGCAGACAACTTCATGTGAGGTGGAGAGGTGAGGGATCCCTTAGTGGACCCTAAGAAGCCCAAGTAGAGTGAGACCCCATTCCCTGGCATGGTCCAGGAAGTTCCCATTCCTCCAGAATGTCCTGGCAAGGAGCTAGAGGAAAATACCGGGCATGCAGATGCAAGCATGACCATGCAAGCAGCCACATCCAAGAGCATTGCATCTACCTGCCAAATGCAAATGGCGAATGCAGCTTAGCTGATTCCCACTTGGAAAATACCTGAGCCCACGTGCTCTATGGTAGCCCTGGATCTTGCCCTTTTTCTGACTGGGAACTGTAGCTTCTCAGGAATAGCATAGCCCAGCTGGTTTTTCTATTCTACTGCTAAGAGGTTCCTAAAGTGGGAAGCAAGTTCTGTGTACCCAGTTAACAAGTATAGAAAATACTACATCAATTAGCTGAATAAGCAGGTATTTATTTCATTTCTGCAGTGCAAATGAACTAGGAAGGCAGCCTGAAGTGAGTGCTCTGACCCTTTGCAAAGTGTTCTGTATTTTCTCTTCTCAGGTGCTCGCTTCAGAAATACCTATCAAATATTTGAAACAGCACTTCATTTTGTAGGAGACAGTATCTTCAACCTCAAAAAAAAATGTAATGATCACCCATAAATAACAAGGGACTAAGTCAGATATTGGACAGTGTTTGTCTACAAGCGATGCTCTCTCTGCAGGGCTCATGAGGAAGATGAATGTCTCAGTGGCAGCAGAGCACCTCTCGCTGACCTCCCTGCTGATGCTGCTGTGCAGTGATGCTCACAGAGCTGCTCCAGCAGTGCAGAGAGGAGCAGGGGGAGCAGCACCTGGCCCCCAGGGCAGCTGTGTTGCAACACCACAGACCTCTGACTCTGCTGCACTGAAAACAGCAATTCTAAGTAAATTTTCAGATCCGAGATTTTCTCAGGGTGTTTGGTGAACTCTCTAAACTGCCAACACAATATATATGTCTATCAAAAATATTGGCTTGATAAAAGTAGACGGTGACATACTCTGCCCACAAGTGCTTCTCCTAATTTACCCTTGAGAATTTAAACTTTCAGATAATCGCCCTTGAGAGGATAACTTCTAAACACAACCATGGCTTGCATTTTTTACCTTTAATGGAGTATTTAGAAATATTTTTCCCTTCTCTGCTCAAATATAAACCAGAAATTATATTCAGTACATTAATTTAGACTTCTAAATCTCTTTTGCAGCTATGTATATTTGTATTTTTTTCTTTTCTGAAAGCCTAGCTTCATTTTTGACTGTTTTAAAGCTGTTTACAAAAGAAAAAAATAAACTAAAAAGAAAATAGAATTAAATAATGAAAAGCTGGAATACAAGTAAATGTATTATAATAGTTCTGTTGTGGTTTAATAATAAACATGATAATGCAACTAAACAAATTACTTTCTGTCATTCATAGAGCTTCTTGTAATGAAATGGTGTGTTAGGGCAAGAGAGAAGTTCTGAACATTGTTTTTTTAATTACCCAAGCAGAAAGTTTAGGAGCTTAAGAAGACCATATAAGATCCTTGTATTTTCTGGATTTTTAAAAGTCATGACTTGGGGAAATGTTCTGTTTTTTTCAAATAAAAAAACTAAAACCCAAATAAATATTAATATATCACAGAAGACCAAGAATTAGTGAAATGTATTGTGCAAAGAGATGCTGGTCTTTCTACAGTAATTTTTTCAGCAACATTTGCTTAACAGTCTGCACTTGTAATGGAACTGATCTAAATTACAGATGGGCCAAAACTGCTTTTCAGGGTCAAATTTGGCCTGATTTTAAAAGGCTTCTTATTGATTGAAAGTAGATCTGAAATCAGGCAGAGCTAGATGGGGCCCAGTTATCAGCAGGTTCCATTATGCAGTGCAGAGGGAGTTGCAGCCGGAGCTCTGCATGGCCCCTGCAAGTTAAGCATATGCTTTAGTGCTTTGCAGGACTCATGCCAGAGATCTCCATCCTTTACAGGATGGAGGTACCAGGCTGATGGACATATTCCAAAACTGGACAGAAAAAGTAGCAGATGAAAAACCTTAACTGAAGGCTTATTTTCTCCTGAATGGCCAAGAACAGAGTGGTCCTCTCAAAAGCACCCATGATTAAGATAGAGGGGATTGCAGCACTGTCACTCAGAGCTGCCACATGCAGTGCATCCTTTCTAATCCAAGAGAAAAGAGATTTGAAATGCTGATAGAGCTTACTAATTGATATGGGCTGCAGGTAGACTATTGCAGTTAAAAAAACCCTTCTCTTCTAACAGCCATGGCTGCTACAGCACACAAGATAAGAATATATGAAGGTAGCCAAATCTTTCTTGTGAGAAAATAAAAATTAATAAATAAACAAACAAGCAAGCATAGATTGTTTCAAAAACAGGAGTGTTAGACCCAGAAGGGTTCAGGGGTGACAAAGAGGACACACACACATGCAATGCCAGCTCAGCCTTGGAAATCCATGTAACAAATTCTGATTTGCTCATTTCTCCTGCTTTCATTTTTCTCCTGTCTCGGGTGAAGGGTTTGTGTTTAATAACATCATTTGCATCAGTGTGTCCCAACAGACCAAGGTACCAGGGCTGGGAGAGATTAGCATGGTAATCTCATTCTGATGGATAAAATTAGCAAAGATATTCCCCTGAACAGAGGGCTGCCATTGGTGAACTGCTGTGCTTAGAATCAATTACTAAATTACTTTGAGCTCTAAGTCGACAGTAACAGAAAAAAATTGGCATCGACCGAAGTGAAATAAGATAAAAAATACGCGATCATTAAATCTCTCACTACTATTCGCGAATGTGACTCACAAGAACTGCACAAAAAATAAGGCAGAATTTAATTTTTAACAGTGGTCCCTGTCATCATTTCAACCAGAGCTGCTCAGTGCACGGGAGCACAGCTCAGCCTTGCTGGAAGGAAGAACTGGCTGCTGGCAGCTGCCACCCTGTGCAGAGCGTGGCAGCGTGGGGACTGGGAGCCAGAGGAGCCTCTGTGTGCAGGCAGAGCAGGGCAAGAAAGGCTGTGCCAGGGCATAAAGCCTTCCTTCATCCTGTAGTTACCTGCTCTCTGTACAAGCACAGCAGAGGCATTTAATGCTTTTCAAACAGGGAAGGGTAGGACCCTGCCTCAGAAGGCACAATCTGGAGGCTTTTCTGTGCATGCACACACAGTGTACAAAATTCGTTGTAGTGTGTAGAGCCTTATGTACTCAGCTTTCTTGCTCTAGCACGAAATATTAAAAATTAAATAAATTCTAGTATTATTGCAAAACCTATCTTAAGAGCAATGTGTTCATGTTTATAGCATAGCCAGGGGGTTGTTCAGCATTAAAAATGACCAAAATCTGATCTTCACTGTACACAGACCATCACTACCAATCTGATGTGCTGGGCAAGGCAGAAGTGCTCTGCAGTGACAGAGATGGCACCAGCACTTACATAATTATGACTGAGCTTTTGGGAGTATCTATATAGTTCAGACTGCTGAATTTTGACTGTTCCAGCTGAGAACAATGAAACACAGATCTGGTTTTAAGCAAATATAAGACTTCCAAAGCTTCTCTAGTTGAACACATACACTTAGAGACCTCTCAGATCGCTAGCTGCTTTTACAGACCTTCTAGACTAAAGTCACAGGAACTGTACATAGACACCAAGTCCATCTTTTCTGGAATAAAGGAAATGTGAAAGAGAAAACTGAAATTATAATTACCATGTTATTCAGAACATAGGACGTGACATCCTTGCTACCTTTGCTACAGTTATGAAATAAATGGGCTTCAGAATGAAAAATACCCAGCTAGCATGCGATCAGTAGGATAGCAGGGATGTAGAAAAAAAGATACGTGAAAGAACCTTTTATGAGCCTTACACACTGGGAATCACAGTAGCATAAGTAATTGATAATATTATTAGCACAGTATACATATCAGCTGTCGGGATGTTATGAGGACTGAATCCAATCTCTGTTGAGGGAGTCAGGGTCAACATCATTAACTATAGATCCTGTCCTGGTTTACATATAGAGCCCTCAGGCCAAGTGTCTGCCAGATACATCTCTATAGATGTGCATAGCTATAGGACATACAGGGGGCTAATCACACACATCAGTAATAGACAACAAGCTTTTGTTTATCTGAAGGTTTACTGGAATTAACTGATTAGTGTCAACTTGACACAATAACTTTTGTCTACAATGTAGTAGATCATTTTGATGGTTTTATTGATGGAGTGTTGACTAATGTAAATTGTAAGGGTAGCTGAATGAAATAGGAAACATTTCAGTTAAACAGAAATTGAAAAAGCCACTAGCAAACATATCTTTAAAATACCACATTCTTCAGCCTTACAGATGCTATGATAATGATAAAAACAACAGTAAGTAGGGAGAATTGAAAACAAAAATGGACACCACCTATTCATAAACATATCTCTTATCTTAATCTTCAGATGATAACCTGATGTTAAAACAACATAAGATAAATTTGGCATATGTGTTTTGGAAAATTAAATCAGTCTAGTAAAAGAAAATAGAAAAAGAAGTAAAAAAATTTATTTATCTGAAACATACAGTGGTCCAATTTGGAATTAAAGTATAAAAAATATTTAAGAAAAAATTCTGTTGGGACAAAAATTCTTCACATAAATTCATTAGATTCATAACATTACTTTCTGTTTCTTGCTAGGTATAATTATTTTCTTCCATGATTAAAATGGAACACACTGGTTTCCTTTGCTGGGTGTCAAATAGATTTAATGTACTAGCCTGGGCTTTCTGTTCTTATGGTTTCACAACGTGGTTTAGAGTTCATGATTTAAAACTACACATGATCATACTCATCATTGAACATAAATAAAGATAGACTCTTTTTTCTGGCTTAGCTATTGGATTATTTAGTGCAACTGTTGGGCAAACTCCTTTGAAAGTAAGCTCAGGAAATACAGTGATTATGTTGTGAATGCTTCAAATAATAGAAATATACTATATGTTCTATTATATTTATATTCTGCTATAAATATCAGAAAAATAATTCACATTCTTTTATAACTTCAAAATCACCTTTCTTCCCCTTCCAGGCAAAAACTATTCTCCTCACAATAGCAAGTCAAAACCATTAAGCTAAGACAAGGGGGATACTGTGTGTCACAAAACGAAGTAATTAAATTTAGGCAGTATTATCAATGATGCCCAATTGCAACCATTGAAGCTGCTGTTAGTAACCCCGTCTGTCCCTCTATCAAAAAGCTATTTATTCTTCATTACTGGCCATCCCTGAGTTATAGGGATTCATTGTCATTGTAGTAACTTAGAGGAGGAACAGTTAGTGCAATGATATTATGGAAATAGCCATTTCATAGCTCATGGGCAAAGAAGTATTGAGTCACAGCTTTCCAGCACTTGTCAGCAAGGGTGAAATCTTGTCTGTATCATCACCCTTGAGAATTCTTTACATTTATTTGGCTTATAGCAATGTAATAGAGAGGGAAATTGTGTCACTGGATAAAAGGCTCTGCAGAAAACCCATCCATGCAATTCCTATAGAAACCTGTAAGCAAGGTCTGCAAAAGGTCTGTTTTGTCTGGGGACAAAGCATGCTGTACCTTGGAGACACAGACTGCCCAGTTTCAATTAGAAACACCCAAACCAACAGGGTTCCACTTGGGCTGTAGGCAAAATGCAGTTCTGCATTCCTCTCGATCTGTCTCAAAGCTGCCTCCTCAGCAGAGCAGGTCTGAGAGCCTAACTTCCAGTACTGAGATTTCAGAAGATTTTCTCTCACATGTTGCTAAATGTGAGGGTGTGCAAAGTAACAAGAGCTTATTACATGGAAGGCAAAGAAAGTAAATGGATGCTTAGATAGGTTGTGCCTTTTCTGAAGAAACACAAATTAAATTTATTAATTTTGTGTGCTTTTTACCAAAGAATATATTGATGTATCCAAGAAATCATGGCCCTTTTCCAGCAACATCTAGCTTAGCAGTTTTCTCCTCTTAGGAGAAACCTCTTAGAGGTTAAAAAAGAATTTTAATCCCTAAGGGTTGATCAGAGCTTAGTGATACTTGGCTGCTTATTAGACATAAACATACATCTAATATGTTAGACATAAGACATATTAGACATAAACCATATTCAAATCCACATTTGTTTGAAACTGGCAATATAATTTATAAATATAAATGACTCTTACTAGAAAAAATAGCTTTAAATATTTGGATGTTTGGGGTTTTTTTAAAGCTAAGAGAAGATGCCTCCATGTTGGAAAGCAAAATGTTTGAGGTGGTTAACTCTAGCCTTAAAAAAGTCACTTGAGGCTTACAAACAAAAGAAATAAAAACCCCATTTGTGGTCTACACAATGGTCAGGTATAGCACACTGCAGCAGTAGCATGGAGCAGGAGAATGGCAGAGCATGACATCACTTTTCCTGATGGTGTCTGGGAAAAGTGGGTTTTGTGAGGCTTTGATTCATTCCTGGCAGTCCCAAAGAACTGGGAGGAAGCAGATATTGCAAGTGTAAGCAACAACTCAGAGAAATGTTAGGGGTCTTTAGAAGACGCCGATGATGCTCTGTCAGTGCAGGAACATGCCTTAAATGTGCAACTGAGACAGGTATCACATGTATACACCCAAATTGCATTTATCAAATTTTAGGTATTTCTATGGTGGAAAGAAGAAATCTTTATAGAGTTCAGACCATGAGAGGTATGGACTTCTTCACTATGAACTTCGGCACAACATCCTTTTTCTATAAATCTCCCAGCTTCTTCATTGTCCACAGGGTGAAGAAAACATTTGAGTTCTAAGCTCTTATGTGAGAGAGAATTTATTTTTCCACTAAAATTTCCTCCTCAAACCATTTTTGAATGCAGTGTCCTCATAATGTCTTTCACTGGTTTTCATCCCTTTAGCAACTTGTTCTTCTGCCCTCTGCTGCCTCCTTGTTTCTTTTTCCCTGCGCACATGATTTCCAGGAGATGTCTGAGCACACAGCTCTCTGCTGCATACTTTTTGCTCTGCCTTAACTTTTTCTTCGATTACTTTTGCTGTCTCTTTTCTCATTTCACCAGCGACATAGCTCTTGACAGCTGAAGGTACATATTCTCAATACTTTGTTTCCAAACACCCCTGATGAATCTTCTTGTACCTTCTTCTGGCATCCTGCTAGAGCACTGAAAAAGATGGGATATGTCATAATGGAAGATATTTCTTCCAAATTGTCAGTGATCTTATTATGTAGAAGAAATACAAAGCAACTTTGTGTCCAGGGTAAACATAGCTAGGGCAAAAGTTCAGCGTACCAAATAATATGAAATACACAGGTAATATCTCACTCAAATATGGAATAGTTACCTTGATTGCAAAATATTCTGCAATCATTAATACCAAAGGACAAATCTGAGTAAAAATACTTTAATGCACATTGTCCCACAATTCTGTATTGAATAGCAATCTTAAATTAGAATAACAAATTAAAAGGAAGTGTCAAATTTGCACATAGTTATGAATTTAAAAGACTATTTATCATCATGATTAAATGACTTCTTGGGTTGGCATAAATAGAGAAGTAATCATGAGAGCTATGTCTTGTATCTCAGTGTAATATAAAAGATGCATATTATATAAAATGAGGAGGAACAAAAGGTTTTGCTCATCCCATGACTATAATACTTGCCAAAATTTTTCATTGGTTCAAATACAAAGAACTTCATTCAGTAGCTAACAAGGCCTTCTTCAAGAAAATTCCTCTTGGCATCATCATTCTCTCTACAGTTTTCACAGTCTTACAGGCAAATCACAGCTGCCCAATGGCAAAATTCATACATCATGATATACTATTAGATATACATTCAAAGCCTTTGTAGGTATGTGGAGGAGTGTGCCTAAGATGTAATGACGTGCAAAATGCAGAATACACATTATTTAAAATATAAGATGAAAATGCTATTTCAATCACTGCTAATTTGCATTTTGTATTCCCAAAACATCGTAATACTATTATAAGGTATTGATCCAAGCATGACCATTTGATTTCACATCAATACTAATATGACTTTTCTGTGATCTGTTGACATGTGGGATTTTCTGAGTGAAATACATACATACCAATATCCAACTATTTGCACTAGTAAAAGTGGATTCAGCTGTTCTGTGTGAAAAACTGTTGGTAAAAATGCAGATCACCTTGTTCCAAAATTTGAATTAGATTTTACTGGTAGACTTAGATTTATGTTCTTACTTTTTCCCAAATCTCTTTCATTTGCCTCTTTGATATAGTGGTGTCTTTCTGATACCTTTTTTTGGCTGGAGCTATATTCAGTATCTTAAGCACAAAGTATGGGTAGCAAAAGCAATTATGCCATTTAGGGGCAAGAATCAAAATCTCATTCCCATTCTCATTGTGGTTGTTCCAGACTTGACATAAATACTACTGAACCTCTTTGAATTATGTAAACAGTATAGTTGATTGTGAAACAGTTTTTGCTCTGATGATTTTTGCATACAGATGCCAAAATCATATGGGTCCCACCCCTATATCTCCCAGTAGATAGGCAGAGTGAATGATACGCAAATAGCCTTCAATCTACTCAGCACTGCTGAGGCACTTCTTCCTACTAAACCCCTGTTTCAACATTACCCAAGAGTTTCAGCTGACACCATTCTGTTGATTTTTCCTGGTGTTTGCCAACTTGAAACTTACCCAGGATCAAGGACAATCATAGAACAGTTTGAGCTGGAAGGGGATCTTGAAGAATACCCACCTTTTCTGCAGATATCCAGGCAGAAATTCCTTTCTTCACCTGTACACACACAGATGCCCACAGAGCCAACACAGTCTGTACTAAAGACAATGCAACATCTCCACTGATTTACCCAGAGCATGCTTGGGTTTTAATGGTGTGGAAAATCTGAAGGGGAGAATGCAGAATGTCTGGGAAGAGTGCTATTTGCTGATGCTTTTCAGTCACTTTACTGTCACAGAAATCAGCACACAGAATGCAATTGCTTTTATGTCACCTGACTATCTACAGGATTTGAGTAAAAACTAAAAAAAAAAAAAAGGATTTATTACAGATTTGTCTCAAAATGAGTCATCCCAGTTTCCCCACAGAAGCCAAAGGACCTGAGGAACAGGCAGAGATTGTCATTTATCTCAGAGGAGATGTGCTTCTTTCTCACCACCTGCCAAGACCTGAAAATGGTTCTTTCTTTCTTCAAAATCCAGCTAGAACCATTGCTGCTTCTGGATTGCAGGGTTACTGATAGGGCTCTTCTGCCTTTTGTTGTGTATGGCAGAGCTGTGACCCTTCTTGCCCACAGGGAGTTATAGTTCGTGTTGAAGACTACCAAGAAGGTGAAGTAAGGGTCCAGTCCCTACAAGGGACAGGTCAATATGGTTGTAACACTCACCTTCAATTCCAGGCACTATTTTCCTCCATACTTTCAGATTGAGTTTACATTGCAGGAAGATAAACCCCCAAGAACTTCAGGTTCATCTGGCTTCAAAACTTTCTTCCAACCCCACTGGCCTTCTAAACCAAACCTGGAATATGGGAAGTAATAAAAGCAAAACTAAATCCAATGAGTTTACATTGCATAGAAGCAACATTTCTGCCCCCACCCCTCTACCCGCTCCAGTCCCCCGTTGTTAGGTAATCTGGGCTCCAGAGCCTACCTAATAGGAGAAAAAATTCTAATGGTTGACCACAGTAATTTAAATTACATTGCAAATTTGTTAGAGCCCTATAATCTCCTGTTTAGTTCTCTAAATACACTGTGTATAAACACAGTACATATTGGTGTATGTCCTACTATCTACTTATTTTCACACATCACTTTATCTACTTTTGAAGAGATCAGCATGTTTCAGGATACAATTACAGGATCTGAAAACTCAATTAATGTTCTATTTACCTGAGTATTAACTAAAACAATGTCTATAAATGCACTAGAAAAAAAATATTCTTACAGATTGTAAATGAACTTTTAAGAACTGACCCAGTGCCAATCCTTTCAGCACCTGTCTGGATATAGGAAATTATTTTAGTTAATGGCACAACACAAGGTCCCAGAGTACACACTTTCCAAGAGAGATTCAAGCTGGGATTACATAAAAGGTTTTAGTAAAAACTGCAGTTTTCAACACAAATTATTACCTATGCATTTTGTCTGTGAATGTAGACATATAATTTACCCTTCATTTAAGACCCCTTCTCATCAAACATAATAGCTTATGGAAGATATGTAGTCAGCATAAAAAAAAGACATTGTTTATATCTTACAGCTGCTTTTCATATGAGTTCAGTTTTGCCTCCACTTGTCTCCAACAAATGAAAACTTCTGTACTGCCTTCCCTCTTCAGTAGTACTTGTCAGGTATTTTTTCCCCCTTTTCTGACATTCTTTTACATTCTTTTAGAGGGAGCCTGTTTGACCACTGAGGAAATGAATGCCCCCCGTCAACACCCTTATTTCCATTCCTTAGCAAAAGATGGACCTTATATAACTTGAGTTTCAACAAAGAAGGCTGTGAATTCATTTTGACACCATAAAATAAAAAGCCTGTTGATTAGCAGGAAGGCATAGGTACACTTTCCATGTTAGCACATGGGGCTAGCTAGTAACAATTTGATTGGTTGATTGATTGATTGAAATAATTTTTAGTGGGAGGCTAAAAATGACCAGCTGTCAATACTGTATCACTTCTATGTAGGAACCTGGGACCATCCATCAGGAATAGTTTTCAAACTGGAATTCCACTTGGAAAAAAAACTAAGCAGAGCAAATGCAGCTAAGCTTTGATAAGCTGTTTTGCAGAAATAATACAGCTGATACAATCAAATTAAGCAGAATAGCCACAGAAGGATGTAGCCAGGGATGGATCCACAGTTGTGACACCTCATCCAAGAGCACTGATCTAGCTGTGGCCCCAGTAACAGCAGCTGATGGGTACCCAGGGATTGTTAGTGGGAATGGAGCTCTGACTTTTTGCCTGAGCAAACTCCCCCTATTTGAGTCATGAAGGAAAAACGTCCCAGCCCATTTGACTTGGTGTTTCTTGCTCATCATTTAAGGCTAATTACCATTAGTCTCTAAGGCATGCAGCATTGCTCTGACCTGCTGCTCCTGACAGCCCAACAGGGCACGTTTCAGTTATGTGTGGGAGCTGCTGTATCCTCCAGTTAGCCAACACGGAGACCTTTGGTTAAACAGCTTAACACTATTTCCTTCTGCTAACCCATTCCCTTGTGTGGGAGCTGGAAGTACCTTGCCTGAAGGCACAATGCATCCCTACAGGCAGGAATTCAGGATTTTCTAACCCTGCCTCCCTGTCACTGGCTTCTTATTCTGAAGAGAGGCCTTTTAAACTTTCCAATGACCTCTTGACTTAGACATCGTTATCCTTCACTGTGGGAAGAACATACCTTTCCATCTTTTTTACTGTCTCGTTCAACCTCATTGGATTCATTGACAGAAACAGGCATAGATACATAAAATTGCCGTAATTGGGTCAGGCCATAGGTCTGATAGTGGCCAGTGATGATTGCCTAGAGAAAGAAAAGAAGAAGCAGTGTACAAACAGAAGGACCCTTCCCTCTGACAAATCTTCTCTGCTACCAGTAGTTTCAAGGCTATCAGAGAGCTGGAGTTTGTATCCAGACAATCAACATAGGATGCAAATACTGTGGTCCCAAATAACAGCTAATATGAAACGCATTACTTTTTTGAACTCACAGATACGTTTTTCATTAAGCAACACAAAAGTATATCTGCAATTGTATATGACACAGATTGTTATGTGTGAGTCATCAATGTGTTTTGCTGTGCTTCTGTATTTGCACGGAGACAGATGGACTGGTATTTTTTTCCCCACAATAGAAACATAAAGTAATTCCTTTTTTTTTCAACAGGATTTCCCTAATTATCTTTCAAGCTATTTTCATTGCACTATCTCTCCCCCATCCTACTCTGCTTTTTATCAGAGACCTCCTAATTTCTATGATCTAATCCTCTCACTCCTCAGCCCCATTACTGACAAAGGTGTCACACATACACTCCCTATCTTTATAACAAAGATCAGCTTGCATAGGCAAGCTGCAGTCCTGCAAGCTGTTCAGTACTGTGAACCTGTTCTGCACTCTGCTGAAATCAGTCTAGTCTTTAAAAGGTTCTGTAGGTATTGACCAACTTCATCAAGCTTAGAGGCAATTGCTGTAAGAGGCATTACTAAATCTACCCCAGTGCACAGAACTTTACACTCTGTAATTTGCTGGTTTTGCAATGCAGTATATTTCTTCTACCATTTGAAATGCTCTTCAGTCCTATTTTTTCTTCGGTATGTTGCTCTGCAAGAGCATCAAGTATCCCTAGAGATAAAGGTGCTAGGGCTTAAAAAAAAAGCGTGATGTTCAGTGATATTCAATATCAGTATTCATTTAAGTGGGGAAAGCATTGCTTGCAAAACAGTAGCATTTGAAATGTGGGAGGTGTTTTTCTTCTTGCTAACCAGTGCATGGTGCTGCAGGTGAAGTCTCAGCTGAATGCAGGGGGTTGGACAAGAACTAGAAAACAGGGATTCTGCTTTGCCAAACAATCCCAGACTTAAACTTGTGGTTGTGAATTGTGGTTTTTGTTTGCTTTTTTTGTTTGTTTGTTTTTTAATTAATGGAACCAAAATTGGATAGTTCATAAGGCAAGCAAAAGCAAGGTCTCCTGTTGTCTTACGAGAATCTCCCTGTATTTATTCCATCAGAGAACAAAGAAAAGAAAGTGTTCGGATCTGGGTCTCTCGGCCTTGTTGGTCAGAAGCAGTAGGAAGGCTTCTCTGCTCCACGGTGCCCTGCTGCTTACTGTCCTTTGCTTCTAATGACGGAAAGCTTTGACCCGGCCACATCTCTTCTTCTGGGGGGAAAAGCAAAGCCTTCTTTTAGGGCTATTTCAGCTCCCAGGACCCTTGTGCTGCCCTGAATGTCCTAACAGCTGCCCAACAAGCATATCTGTCTTTCATATCCTCTTTCCCTGCTTACACAATCTGCAGCTAGTATTTTCCTTTTCTCTTTTTATTTTTTTTTTTTTCCCTAATCGTAGAAAGGCCTCCCCGCCTAATCTAATTCCCACTTCTTTGTCACAAGCAGATGTCACTTTTACATCTGTGCGTCTGCTCAATCACCCCGTCTCCTCCAGCCCAGCAGATGTTGCCGCCGCCGCGGCCGCCGCGACCGAGCGCAAAAGCAAAGCGCAGATCCCTCTGCTGGCCGCCACCCGAACGCACGGCTCTCGGCCGGGAGAGGGACGGAGCCACAATGAAGGGTTATTATTATTATTATCATCATCATCATCTTTTTTTTACTGTTGTTGTTTTTCTTGTTATTATTATTCCTTCTTCACTTCTTCCTCACCATATCATGACTATTGCAAATCCCCCCCTCCTAACCGATTAGGCAACAGGAGACCAGCCAAGAACCCATCCTGCGGCCTGACATCCTAAGCTAGCTCGGAGAGGAAGGGTAGTGCCAGTGCCCCCTGCTCCCGTGCAGGGCCGCCAAGCCCAGCCTGAGCAGCCCCTGGGAGCGGGCAGCAGGGACAACAAAAAGTGGGGATTTTTTTTCTCCCGGGCGTGGCAGGTAGCCCCGAGACGCGCCGGGAACAGAAAGTGTCGCAACACCTGTCCCCGGCCCGTCCGGTGCTGTCACCCGACACGGCTCCGCAGCGCTGCGGCGGCAGGGGCGGTGAGGGGCCGGGCTCCGCGGCCGCGCTGGGCTGCGCGCACCCCAGGGAATCGGGGTGCGGTGGGATGCTCCGGACCGCTCTCTGCTCTGGCCGCTCCCTCCGAATAAAGCAATGCCAAAGAAACCCTCGTCCGTATTTAACATTTTATCCCGGCTGGTGGGATTGTCGCGGCACGGAGGCGCTTTCCCATGGTCGGCGGCGGCCGTACAAAGGCGCGCTGTTCCCTGTTTTGTTCCGCTGCCTCCGAGCATTCCTCCCGCAGCCCGAGGGGAGCGGACCGGGCCCCTCTCAGTGCTCAAGGAGAGGAAAGAAAAGTGGCTTTTAAATACTCGGCGTGTTTTTCTCCGGCACCCGACCCCGTCGCGCCTCCAAGCCGCCGCGCATCCCGCGCATCCCGCGCATCCCTCGCACCCCGCGCATCTCGTGCATCCCGCGCTGCCCGGCTGGGCCAGAGTTCACGATCGAGACAAAAGGGCTCTTCTGGAACGGGGGGAAAGAAAAGAGGGGGCGAAACAAACGGGAGGCTCTAATTCTATTTGCGTCGCCTGGAAATCAGAAGGGGTTTTTCCACACTTCGCCTTGATTTGATTATTCCTTGGAGATGGTTTCTCTGCCCCCAGCCAGACGCGTGGGGGAAGGCCGCTGAGGCAGTTGGCCTATAGCAGGAATAATCAAATTACCCATTTGCTGCAACTTTTTCGGCAGAACCACTCGCGTGTAGAAAGAACAACTGGAGCCTAAATCCCTGGGAGGGGGAGCGGGTGAAACGCCGGCGGAAAGGGGACGGGAGGGGCGAGGGGTGAGGCAAACCAGCCCCCGCAGCAATGCGGAGCCGGCCACGCCGGGGCCAGCGGGGCAGCCGGGGTGGCAGGCCGGGGACAGGGCAGGTGCCGGGGTGGGCAGCGCCGCTGCCGGCGCGGGGTCCGACACCGAGCGGCCCCGCAGGCCCGGGAGACAGCGCGGTGCTGCTGCGGGGAAAGAACCGCGGCACAAAAGGTGCTCTCCAGAGGAAAAGCGCTTGGAATTTTTTTTTTTTTTTTTTTTTTTTTTTTAATGTTCTATGTTGTTTGGGAGGGGTGAAGGC
Source organism: Taeniopygia guttata (assembly GCF_048771995.1). Taxonomy (NCBI): domain Eukaryota; kingdom Metazoa; phylum Chordata; class Aves; order Passeriformes; family Estrildidae; genus Taeniopygia; species Taeniopygia guttata. The sequence continues at coordinate 23,578,939 of NC_133028.1, read as the reverse complement.
ACCTCCTTGCCCCAAACACGTATTCATATTCATGAGAGCGCGGGTAAATAAAGACAAATCCCTGCTGTAGTAACACTTAGATTCACATCATTCTTTGGTGCCCTTTAGATTTGGGGGACGGAAGACAGATGTTTGCAGCGCTTTTCTCTTCTTGTCTGCTGACCATAAAGGGACAACCATTTAGAGCTCGCAATTTGTTTCCACCCTCGCACTAAAACCGTGTTCACATTTATTTTCATTTCGACGGTGCACAAAAAGTGTCCACGGGCCATCAAAGGCCGTTCTTTATCAAATACACATTGTACAACATGCAACCGCAATAAAACTATCAGACCTCGCCATAAAACTATCACCCGGATCCTCAGCAGCTCAAGAATCTTCTGCTTTGTTTTATTACCCACCGGTAACTCATAGTGACATGCCCTCCCTCCCACCCCCCCCACCTCCCACCCCCTGGCCCCGCCGCAAAAAAATAAAAGGGAACCTCAGTCATTGATGTAATTAAGTACCGCTTTGGAGCGTTTTTAATGTATAATAAACCACCTCAAAGCACAGAAGCCTGTAGATTCCCCGAGCTCATCCACTGGCTTTGAATTAAACTACTCAGTCTGGCAAATACTGTGCGAGCCTAAATGCCCCTATAAAGACTTTATGAGTTTGTTACTTTAATTGTCGACTTGTTACAGAGCACATAAAGGGGTTAATGAATGCAATAAAACTAATTATCTACACATTGAAATCATGTAAAATATCCAATGTTTGTTTACACAACAGTGAGATTCCACTCAGCATTTCCTATGCTGCCCACCCAGAGGAGAGATTTAATGAAATACGACTAACGAAATGAAAATTACATCATCGGCAAGAAAACTCCACGAAGATCCCTGGCGCTCTCCGCGGTTGGCGGCGGCAGCGCGGAGCCTGCGCGGGTGCGGAGCAGCCCGCGGCAAGAAGGAGTCGCCGCTCCCGAGGCCAGCGGAGACAAACGCCGGACCAAAGTGGGATCCTCCTTTTCCAGCTTCGGAAACTTTGCATGTGTCACGTCGTGTTTGGAAACAGGTTTCCAGAAGCCCCCCGTCCCGACCGCACATTTTAAGTGTGGCTTGGGGTTGCATCTTCTCCCCGCTCAGTTCTCGCCCTCCCGGAGGATGAAAAAGTAGGTGCAAAACTGAATGTGCTTCATCGTACACGCATCCCCCATATACCCTTCTCGATTCGCCTTTTCCATTCCGATAAAAACGGTAATAACGATCAATAACAATAACGACAATTTAATCCAAGCCTTACGTGTGGGCGAACAAATAAAACAGGGACACCAAGCCCAACGAACGCATCTGTTTAGCATCCAGATGTTTTGCATTCGAGGGCTTTATTCATTGCCTTGTGTCAAAAAAAAAAAAAAAAAAAAAAAATCCCAGCACCTAGAGTGTCGGTCATGA